>NC_034175.2:57203450-57355950 GCF_002021735.2 Oncorhynchus kisutch | reverse complement strand
CTGATCTTTAATAAGCTTTAAGTATCGGCCTCACGGCCTTCATGAAATCTCTGACGAAGGCTGTGAGGCCGATACATACAGCTTATTAAAGAGCAGTAATGCTATCAAGAGCAGTGTGCGGGTTCCTTCTTTTTTTCTCATTTTATTCAACTGTTACCATGCACCTGCAAAAAAAGATAGCTCAGATGTGCGAGTGGCTTTTGAATTTTGAGCTTCAAACTATTAAATGCTATCTATGAACAACAGAGACTCTCATGAACATGTGCATGTAACATAGCCACCCTTGTTTCCTGGAAACCATCAATAAAATCTATAATTTGACCAAATATTTAGGAAGAGGTCATAATTTCATGGAGTCTGTGAAGGAAGACACTATATGGAAAAGGTGGTAGGCAAAAAAAATAAGTCAAATTAATGTATTATGTTGGTGGTTTCATGATGCTTGTATCTAAACCAAGGTAGATTTATTTTTATTTATTTTTACAGAATTTGGAGATTGTTGTGACGCACTAAAGCGTAGTGGGTGTGGAGTCAAGCGCAGGAGGCAGTAAGTACTGAGTAGTGCTTTATTTAGGCGCGGGGAAAAATCGTGCGTGCCAAAACTCACGGGCGCATCAAACACGATACCCAAAACCAGGACCTAACAAGTCCAGAGGGAAAAACCCCAAAACGAAACACGCTACCAATACACTACCACACACAAACACAGTGGGAAAAATAAGACCGCACAAAGAGCAGGCGGGCCAACCAGTTTAAATAGCCCAACTAACCGTAAACAAGAAACAGGTGTAACTAATAAGACTAAACCAACAGAAAAGGGAAAAGGGATCGGTGGCAGCTAGTAGACCGGTGACGACGACAGCCCAAACAGGAAGAGGAGCCACCTTTGGTAGGTGTCTTGACAATTGTTCTACACATCAGTTGGGGTCAATATGAGTAAGATATGAGTAAGCTTCAATATGAGGCCCTAAACCTAGCATGAAAGTGCCTCCTTGTACCCATGTGGGCTAATATAGTCAAAATGTTTGCCTTGGGGTAAGTTTAGCCAAAGGTTGAGCCAATGGCAAGTTGAGAAAAATGTTTTCTTCTCAGGCCTAAAGTTGAAATATGTAACATTTTGGGCGACCGGACCAAATTCACATAGAAATGCGAGTTATAGATCTGTCATTCTCATTTAAAGCTAGTCTAAGCAGTAGATATTTGCTATGTGCACTTTCTATGCTTCCGGTTCTTAACTGTCCATATTTGTGGTTATTGAAAAGATATTTCACAGCAGTTTAGATGGTACAATGATTCTCTACACTATACATTGATTGTTTTGCCACATACTTAAAGTAGGTGTTTACTTATATTAGAATTTTAGCAACCAGGAGATGGCAGAGTGTTTTCTACATATTGCACCTTTAATGCATGGCATTATTGCTGGGATATAAGATAAGGCAGTAAGTACATTGCAGTATGAACGTTCAATACATAGTTGGTTTACTGGTGAGCTTAATGTGTCTCTTTTCACACCGGTTTTAAAGTCCACCAATAAGTGCTATGATGCTAATATCTGTGAAAACTCTTCACAGTAGTGTTCTGTGGGTGTCACTGAGTAAGTGGGCTGATACCTATAGATCTTAGGTCCATGAAATGGGGTAAGCCTGTACATTGCATATACAGTGCATTCTGAAAGTATTCAGACACCTTCACTTTTTCCACATTTTGTGACATTACAGCCTTATTCTAAAATTAATTCCAATATTTTTTTTACTCATCAATCTACACACAATACCCCATAATGACAAAGCAAAAACAGCACCTTTGGCAGCAATTACAGCCTTGAGTCTTCTTGGGTATGACGTTACAAGCTTGGCATTTGGGGAGATTCTATCATTCTTCTCTGCAGAACCTCTCAAGCTCTGTCAGGTTGGATGGGGAGCGTCGTTGCACAGCTATTTTCAGGTCTCTCCAGAGATGGTCGAGCGGATTCAAGTCTGGGCTCTGGCTGGGCCACTCAAGGACATTCAGGGACATGTCCCAAAGCAACTCCTGCGTTGTCTTGGCTGTCTGCTTAGGGTCATTGTCCTGTTGGAAGGTGAACCTTCTCCCCAGTCTGAGGCCCTGAATGCTCTGGAGCAGGTTTTCATCAAGGATCTCTCTGTACTTTGCTCTGTTCATCTTTCCCTCGATCCTAACTTGTCTCCCAGTCCCTGCTGCTGAAAAACATCCCTACAGCATGTTGCTGCCACCACCATGCTTCACCGTAGTGTGTTATTTTTATTTAACCAGGAAGGGCTCATTGAGATTTTAAATCTGTTGGTATTGGCCAGGTGATGAGCGGTGCCTGGTTTCCTCCAGATGTGACGCTTGGTTTCATTAGACCAGAGAATCTTGTTTCTCATGGTCAGAGTCCTTTAGGTGCCTTTTGGAAAACTCAAAGTGGGCTGTCATTTGCCTTTTACTGAGAGGTGGCTTCCGTTTTGCCACTCTACCATAAAGGCCTGATCGGTGGAGTGCTGTCCTTCTGGAAGGTTCTCCCATCTCCACAGACGAACTCTGTCAGAGTGACCATAGGATTCTTGGTCACCTCCCTGACCAAGGCCCTCCTCCCCGATTGCTCAGTTTGGCCAGGCCGTCAGCTCTAGGACGAATCTTGGTGGTTAGAAATTTCTTCCATTTAAAAATGGAGAATACTGTGCTCTTGGGGACCTTCAATGTTGCAGAAATGTGTAGGTACCCTTCCCCAGATCTGTGCCTCGAAACAATCCTGTCACGGAACTCTACAGACAATTCCTTTGACCTCATGGCTTGGTTTTTTCTCTGACATGCACTGTTAACTGTGGGACCTTATACAGACAGGTGTGTGTACCTTTCCAAATCATGTCCAATCAATTGAATTTACCACAGGTGGACCCCAATCAAGTTGTAGAAACATTTCAAGGATCATCAATGGAAACAGGATGCACCTGAGCTCAATTTCGAGTCTCATAGCAAAGGGTCTGAATCCTTATGTAAATAAGGTATTTCTGTTTTTCATACATTTGCAAACATTTCTAAAAACCTGTTTGCGCTTTGTCATTGTGGTATTGTGTTTATATTGATGAGATAAAAAATATATATCTTAGAATAAGGCTGTAATGTAACAAAATGTGGAAAAGATGAAGGGGTCTGAACCATTTCCGATTGCACTCTAAGTATGGCCCCCATGCAATACTAAAGTCTAATATATTCACAGTGAGATTTCAACTGCAATTAACTCATTTGTATTTTGTTGAATTTATATAACATCCCGACCTTGTTTAGCATTATCTAGTTCAAATATGGCATGATTCCACTATTTGTATCCGTTTAAATCGATTTCAATGAGATACTTTTTTATTCTGAAGCAAAAAAGCAATCATCGTTATTGTGGCTAGCTTCAAACTGATTCCGCGCAGATAGGCTACCTATTTATAGCCAGTGCTTAATCATTTCTAAATTGGGACGGTCCAGAACAAAAAAGTGAGCGCAGAATCCTTTTTAATACCGCACAAATAAATTATCGAAATGTCAGGCTACTTTGATATTGATAAACTGAGATCAATAAAACGACCTGGTCTTGAATGCATCAATAGCCTAGTCCTACGTGTGGAGACATATTGTTGGCTACAATATGACGAGAAATTATAGTCCTAAAAATGCTTTTCACTTTCACTGACTCACCCAATGATGCGCAGCTCACTTGCTGGTGATTGCGGATGCGTTCGTACAAAAAGCCTATGTCTTGTTTTACTTTATAACACTATATTTGGAAGTTGATCTAATATTTTGGTAACCTACAGCATAGAGTCTTCTCTTTTCAGCAGGAGCCATTTGCTTTCCAACCTGTGTTTTCCCTCGATTGTATTTGACAAATGGCGAAAGGCCTGTTTTGTCTGCATGCTGTTATTTCGCTGAAAGATTTGCCTCGCGTTCCCGACTGTAGGCTATTCCTTGTTATTTGGCTACAATCCACAGCTAGGCTATTTAAAAAAAGAAGCTATAGATCCTCTGTGGCTAAATTATAGGCCTTTCCATGGTGTAGTAGGCTATTCTGAATTATTTCATTTCTTTCTGAACAGACAGTGGTAATTATAACTTTGGCAAATGCATATACATTCATCAGGGGTGCTGCAGTTCCTTCAGATCCCTTCGCGCGATTCTATTAGGAAATACATATAGTGCAACGTTGGAGAGATGAGAGTTGCAGGCTCATGTCTATCAGAGCAGAGAGGGAGATATCATATGAAGTTAATCTCATTCTAGTTATGTGAGAGATACTGGCACGCTTCTCACACAGCCACCGCCACCCGTTGGTCTCAAACGTAGGTTACAATGTTGAGCAAATCATAAATCCGGCCCAGCCCACCCCGAATCAACTCTTAGAATATTAGGCCCAGGCTGAAAAGCAACTTTTTCATATTACGTTTTTTTTTGTGGGGGCAGGAGAATTAACGAATTTGCAACTCGAATGAACTTTGATCACTTTTCTTAGAATTTTTACATAGGCATTAATTTTTATTCTCACACTTTTTGCTATGTCAATTCCCTGGCTATTGAGCGCTGCTGGTGCACGATATTAAATGTTGGAGGACCACCCGTGCGCGTGCGGGCTCCCAATTGCGCATTCGTGGATGGCGTGAAGGCGTCAGTAACCAAAGAGGGTCGGTCGCGGTGTAGAGTAGATCTATATGATATATATCACCTCCTCCGCCCCGCTCAAACACCCAAACCTCGACCAGGGAACGAAACACCGGTACATGAGCGGGAGGACACCATTCAGAAAACAAACCCACAACTCGACAGCTTTATCGTGGTTGAGAACACAGGTGAGGAAATGCTGCGAGTTTATTCACCGTCGGTCGTTATAATATTGTAAATTATAAATAATTTCACTTTCCGTGAGGTGTGAATTTTTGCAACGGAACAAATACATTGAATGTGCGGGAATCCAAATGAATGGCTTGCTGCTGCAGGTGGTCTTGGAACCATTTCCTTCCATTCTCCTTACATTCACAGCATTATGTTTTAGCCTACTGAAATGACTCGAATTGTCTTGAAATTGAGACTTTATTATTTAAATGAACCCAAGATAGTAACCTGCTGACGACAGTTTCCCCTGAAAATGATCGTCCCTGGTCTTGTCTCATGGTCCTGTTCATTGTGCATTTAATGAAGATAGGACATCTGCATCTGTTCTATAGTGATTTATATAGAGTTCCTGTGCAGGCGGCTATTTAGATTGTCACTGGTTAACTAGCAGGGAGAGGAAAGCTTCAACCCCCTCTCATCTTCCCTTCATCCACTATCCTCCCATTCTTATAGCCTGGCTGTGTGTTTCTGTTGTAATGACTTATTTGACCCATTCTCTAATGAGAGCAGCATTCAGAGCAGTCCTGTAAAGCAGGGTTTCCCCAAACCCAGTCCTGGGGCCCCACCTGGGTGCAGATTTTGCTTGATGATGAGTTGGTTATTTGAATCCGCTGTGTAGTGCTAGGGAAGTACACCAAACCCAGTGTTGGGGAAGCTACACTGTAAAACATTCCCCTGTAAATGTACAGCATTGTACTGGCAGCAGAGTTGCCAGCTAAATAATGTGATTTTACTTGACAGCAGGGATGCTGTAAAAACATTTACAGTAAGAAAAACAGTACTGCATTATACAATACAGCATTAAACAATACAGCATTAAACAATACAGCATTATACATATAGACTCAATGGTTGCAAAAATGGGAAGAGGTCTGTCCATGATAGGGTGTTGCTCTGCCTTCTTGACACCTCAGTTGACCAGACAGGTCCTAAAGGCCCTAGTTTTGTTGCACCTGGACTACGGCCCAGCTGTGTGGTCATGTGTAGTTGCACCTGGCCTACTGCCCAGCTGTGTGGTCATGTGTAGTTGCACCTGGACTACTGCCCAGCTGTGTGGTCATGTGTAGTTGCACTTGGCCTACTGCCCAGCTGTGTGGTCATGTGTAGTTGCACCTGGACTACTGCCCAGCTGTGTGGTCATGTGCGGCAAAGAAGGACATAAGTAAATTGCAGTTGGTCCTAAACAAAGCAGCACATATCACTCCTAGACATATATGGAGGGAGTGTCAGTCACATTCATGTCAGTCTCTCCTGGCTCAAAGTTGAGGAGAGATTGACTGCATAATTATTGGTCTTTGTGCGAGGTATTGATGTGATGAAGGTATGGAACTGTCTGCTCAAGCCGTTGGCACACAGTTCAGACACTCATCAGTACAACACAAGACATGCAACCAGAGGTCTCTTCACAGTCCCTAGATCCAGAGACTGGGAAGCGCACAGTATTAAATATCGGCATGACTACATGGAACTCTGCCAACCCAGGTAACTCAAGCTAGCAATAAAACCAGATTTAAAATACACATAAAAGAACCCCTTACTGCACAAAGGGGACTGTGAAGACACACAGCCATTTTATATATATATTGTAATGTGCACTGTATTATGTATTAGACCTAGATATTGTGTGTACATACTGATATGTAGGCTGTGTGTGACATTTTAAATGTACAGCATGTATTTCAGTCCTTGACTAATAATCAAATCAAATTTGCCGAATACAACAGGTGTAGGTAGACCTTACTGTGAAACTTTTTTACGAGCCCTTAACCAACAATGCAGTTCAAGAAATAGAGTTAATAAAATATTTACTAAATAAACTAAAGTAAAAACCCAGATTTGTCCTTCGGACTGCCAAATGGTGAAACGTGATTCATCACTCCAGAGAATGCGTTTCCACTGTTCGAGAGTCCAATGGCGGGGAGCTTTACACCACTCCAGCCGACGTGGGATTGCGCATGGTGACCTTAGGCTTGTGTGCAGCTGCTCGGCCATTGAAACCCATTTCATAAATCTCCCAACGAACAGTTCTTGTGCTGATGTTGCTTCCAGAGGCAGTTTAGAACTGAGTAGTGAGTGTTGCAACCGAGGACAGACCGTTTTTACGCGCTTCAGCCCTCGGCGGTCTCATTCTGTGAGCTTGTGTGGCCTACCACTTCGCAGCTGAGCCGTTGTTGCGCATAGACTTTTGCACTTCACAATAACGGCACTTACAGTTGACCAGGACACCTCTAGCAGGGCAAAAATTTGATGAACTGACTTGTTTGAAAGGTGGCATCATATGATGGTGCCACGTTGAAAGTTACTGAGGTGTTCGGTGAGGCCAATGTTTGTCAATAGAGATTGCATGGCTGTGTGCTCGATTTTATATACCTGTCAGCAACTGATGTAGCTGAAATTACAGAATCAACTCATTTGAAGGGTTGTCCACATGTATTTGTGTATATATATAGTGTAATTACAGTGCCTTCGGAAAGTATTCAGACCCCTTGACTCTCCACATTTTGTTACGTTATGGCCTTATTCTAAAATGGATTAAATAAAAATATCTATTTACGCATAATATCCCATAATGACAAAGCCGAAACAGGTTGATAGAAATTTTTGCACATTTATTAAATATATAAATAGATACCTTATTTACATAAGTATTCAGACCCTTTTCTATGAGACTCAGAATTGAGCCTAGGTGCATCCTGTTTCCATTGATCATCCTTCAGATGTTTATACAACTTGATTTGCATCCACCTGTGGTAAATTCAATTGATTGGACATGATTTGCATGTCAGAGCAAAAACCAGGCCATGAGGTCAAAGGAATTGTCTGTAGAGCTCCAATACAGGATTGTGTCAAGGGACAGATCTGGGGAAGGATACCAAAAAAATGTCTGCAGCATTGGAGGTCCACAAGAACACAGTAGCCTCAATCATTCTTAAATAGAAGTTTGGAACCACCACGACTCTTCCTAGAGCTGGCACCCAGCCAAACTGAGCAAATTGAGAAGAGCCTTGGTCAGGGAGGTGACCAAGAACCCGACTGTCACTCTGACAGAGCTCCAGAGTTCCTCTGTGGAGATGGAAGAACCTTCCAGAAGGACAACCATCTCTGCAGCACTCCACCAATAAGGCCTTTATCATAGAGTGGCCAAACGGAAGCCACTCCCCAGTAAAAGGCACATGACAGCCCACTTTGAGTTTGCCAAAAGGCACCTTAAGAACTCTGACCATGAGAAACAAAATTCTCTGGTTTAATGAAACAAAGACTCAACTGTTTGGCCTGGATGTCAGGTGTCACGTCTGGAGGAAACCAGGCACCATCCCTACTGTGAAGCATGGTGGTGGCAGTATAATGCTGTGGGGATGTTTTTCAGCGGCAGGGACTGGGAGACTGGTCAGGATTGAGGGAAAGATGAACGGAGCAATGTACAGAGAGATCCTTGATGAAAACCCTATTTCCAGAGCGCTCAGGGCCTCAGACTGGGGCGAAAGTTCACCTTCCAACAGGACAACAACCCTAAGCACACAGCCAAGACAACGTGGGAGTGGCTTTGGGACAAGTCTCAATGTCCTTCAGTGGCCCAGCCAGAGCCTGTACTTGAACCCGATCTAATATCTCTGGAGAGATCTGAGCAGCTGTAACGGCTTTCTTCTATCCTGAGCTGACTATGTGAAAATCTGTTCCCCGGGCGGCGTGGATGTCGATTAAGGAAGCCCCCGCACCCCTCTGATTCAGAGGGTTAAATGCGGAAGACACATTTTAGTTGTACAACTGACTTTTTAAGAGCCAAAAACATTGGCCATTAGTGGGTGCAAGGATCGGACCAAAATGCAGCGTGGCTATTGCAATCCATGTTCATTCAATAATAAAGAAACACCAACTTACAAAAAACAGCCCTACTGGTACAAACACAAAGACAGGAACAATCACCCACAAAATACACAGTGAAACCCCGGCTACCTAAATATCCCAATCAGAGACAACGAGAATCGCCTGACTCTGATTGAGAACCCGCCTCAGGCAGCCAAACCTATGCTACACCCCTACTCAGCCGCAATCCCAATGCCTACAAAACCCCAATACGAAACACAACAAAATAAACCCATGTCACACCCTGTCCTGACCAAATATATAACGAAAACACAAAATACTATGACCAAGGCGTGACAGCAGCGACAATCCCAATCCAACCTGACAGAGCTTGAGAGGATCTGCAGTGAAGAATGGGAGAAACTCTCCAAATACAGGTGTGCTAAGATTGTAGCTTCATACCCAAGAAGACTTGAGGCTGTAATTGCTGCCAAAGGTGCTTTAACAAAGTACAGAGTATAGGGTCTGAATACTTATATAAAAATAAAAATTTAATATAGAAATTAGCAAAAACTTCTAAAACCTGTTTTTGCTTTGTCATTATGGGGTATTGTGTGTAGTTTGAGGGAAAAGACAATTGAATAAATGTTTTAATAAGGCTGTAACAACAAAATGTAAAAAAATGAAGAGGTCTGAATACTTTCCGAATGCACTGTATACAGTGACTACTGTGCCAAACAGACCAAGGTAATGGCAAGTACTCAACCATTTTAAAGGTCAATTCATTTGTTTTTTTCTAAAATCATTACAGTTGAAAATGGTCAACAATTAAAAATTCTATCCATAATTAAACATTCCAAATAATAAACAATTCAAACAATAAGTAATCAATCAATTAAAATTAGGCAAACCAAATAGTCATCCAATTAAACAAAAACAAAAGCGATCAAGCAGCCAATCAAAAAAATAATCCCCAAAATATGTCTTCATACAGTCATATGTCTTCATACAGTCCGTCAGTCTTGCTGCCACTCCAATCTGTCCCCTTTACACATTTAATTGTTGGAGCACTACTATCACATATCAGTTAAACTCTCACTCACGGGTGCAACAAATGTAGCTGCTTACAAGGCATGCCTCAAAATATGTTAGACAGAAACAACAATACCATGCACCTACTAATGGCCAATGTTTTTGGCTCTTAAAAAGTCAGTTGTACAACTAAAATGTGTCTTCCGCATTTAACCCTCTGAATCAGAGGGGTGCGGGAGCTTCCTTAATCGACATCCACGCCGCCCGGGGAACAGATTTTCACATAGTCAGCTCAGGAATTCAATCCAGCAACCTTTCGGTTTACTGGCCCAACACTCTAACCACTAGGCTATACTGTATTCTGTGTGGTGGAATTAAATTACATAGTAAAAAACGTAACTTGTTTTTGCGGTAACTTACTGGCAGCCAGTTACTGTAAGAAAAGGTACAGTATGTTACTGTAAATACCAAATACACTTTTGTTTAACAGTACATTGCTGTAAAGAAAGCACTTCTTTACGGTAATGTACTGTTAAACCAAAGTTTCTTTATCAATATTTGAAATTGCCCGAACAGCACCAGAACAGCACCAGAACAGCACCAGAACAGCACCAGAACATCAATCTTAAATGTATTTAGAATTTTGTTTCAGCAATATACCGCATTAAAACTAAAAGCAGATTTACCTAGCTCGGAGTACACCCTAGGAACCTCTAGAGGTAGCTATTCCTGTGAATGGGTTAGGCTAGTCAGGTGTCTATACTTAAGACGGGAAGTTTATCTAACTTTGATGTTGATGACGTAGGGCCTTGTAAACAAAAAGGGAGTAATGTAGAGATCTACGAGTCTTTAGCGAAGTCCAGCCAACCTTTTGATACAGTAATGAGTACCAAAACTGCACTATGGTAGATGGCATCCAAAGGTTTAAGAGTAGGAGCAGCTGCACTTTGATGAATAATATCACCATAATCAAGAACAAATAAAAAGTTTGACTGAATAATCTGCTTCCTTCTGCTTCGAGAAAGGCACAATCCTGTTTCTGTAGAAAAAGCTAATTTAACTTAGCTTCTTAACCAGCTCCGTTATATGTTTTTAATGTCAAAATCCATATCAATCAAAATACCTAAGTATTTTATGTGGGAACACATTTGATTGGAGAACCACCTAATAAGTGAACATGTAGTTAATCTGAAACATTCTTACAAGAGTTTGAAAATAACATGTATTTCGTTTTGCCTATATTAAGCACAAGTTTTAAAATCAGAAAGGGATTCCTGCATGGCTATAAAATCTGACTGTAGTTTTTACACAGCCAGATCAACAGTCGGGGCAATAGTATTAGGGATGCTATCATTCGCATATAGATGAAGTTTACAGTTTAACAGCTTGACCAATGGTGTTTATATAAATGGTGAAGAGAACTGGTCCCAAAATTGACTCCTGTGGTACACCTTTATGTACTTCAAGAAATTCAGACTTAACCCCATCAATCACAAATGGCCTGAGTTCTGTCACTAAGATGATCATGAAACCATGAACAGGTGTCAGAGCTCAGGCCTATCGAGGACAACTTATTCAATAAAATATCATGATCAACAGTTTCAAAAGCTTTTGACAGGTCCACAAACAAAGCATCACATTTCATTTTAGCGTCTAAAGCATTGACAAGATCATTAACAACTAAAGTGATTGCTGTAATAGTACTATGCCCAGGCCTAAACACTCATTGGTTTACATTCAAAATACATTTCTCTGATTAAAAAAAGAGCAAAATTGTACATTTAACAATGTAAAATGTAACATTTAAAATCCTTGCTTGACAAGGAAGCCCTGAAATGGATCGATATTTATTAAAATCCTCGCCCTTATGGAGTGACAGCCCATTAGCTGATTTCCATACTTTTTTGAATATTTCATGATAATGTTAAATACGGTGGGTTATTGAGCCAACAATGATGGGCACTGCACACTTAAGCAGACCGGGAACAAATTGGTTGGCCCCTGTGGATTTCTTGTTGTCTATTGCTAACAAAGCATACAGGACTTTATTTTTCTGTCAATAGCCTAAAAGAAAAGCTTTGACTATAATTTCTGATAATTCAGCAAGTTTCCCCTGTCAGCATCTAGCCTAATATCATTGTGAATAGGCTTAGAAGTTATTTCAAAGAGAGAGCCCAGTGAAAAAAAAAAAAAAGGTGATTAAATGCATCAATGATGGCATTTTTTTTCTCGTAATGAGGCCAGTATCTGAATTAATTTGGTGTGGCAGATAGGAGGATGTAGAACCCTTCAGGGATTTGTGTAACGTCTGCTTCCAACTCACACCCTCAAACACGTAGATCCCCCGAACGCAGCTCACTTTCCAGCCCACACTCTCAAACACCACCTAGATCCCCTAAACGCAGCTCACTCTCCAGATCCCAATCACCTGAATTCTAATCCCCTGTTCACACACCTGTATGTCATGATCACACACTATTTATTTCAGCTCTTTAGCCTATTGGATTTCCTGTTATCTACCTATTGCGTGATCTCCCTGACTACGTTAGTAGCCTTTTCCCTGCCTGTACTGTTGCCCTTTTGGACCCCTTGTGTATGACCTTCTGCCTGCCTCTGGACCCAGCTACCTGCTTCCTCCTGTGGTCCTTTGCAATAAACACCTGCTGCGCCCTGCGCTTGAAACCAGCTCTCTGTCTCCCTTCAAGTTCATTACAATTTGATAGTTTTCAAAAATGTTGCCGGGTTCGCAGAGCGGTTATATAGTAATCAGATATAGCCTTTCTGATTTGTCTTACACAGTGATTCTTCAGTTGCTTAAAAGCTTGCCAGTCTGGGCTTAAGCCTGTGTTTTGGACTTGACCCAAGCATCATCTCTTTGATGAATGACTTCTGACAATTCTGGAGTGTACCAGGCATTTAATCTACCTTTTCACCCTTATTTTGTTTTAAGGAAGCATGATTATCCACGATAGTATTGAAGACATCTGCAAAAAGGCACAAAGCTAAATCAGGTTCAGGGATAGCTGAGATGCAATCAATGTCACTGAAATAAAACATTTTAAAAAGCCTGTCCAGTTAAACTTTTAAAGTTCCTCTAGGTGATTACACAAGGCTTTGATTTTTGTACTCCCACATCTCTAACACAAACAACTGGGAAAGGGTCACTAATGTCTTGGGCGAAGACACCAGTAGAACTCTGGTGTGTTCATTCAAATAAGATCAGAGTTGACTTTGAAGGATCTTTAGGGTTGGGCCGTGTAGGCTAAGTTATCAGCTGGGTTAGGTTTAGATCATTACACATGTCTTTTAGATTGTCTGAAGCCTGCATTTCCCAATCATAATTTAGGTCACCCAGGATAAGGAAAAGAAGACGAAGCAGTTAACTCCCTGAGTGCACAAAGGTAAGCCGAGGCACGACAGTAGACCCCTACCAGCTTCATGCGTCTCACCTGACATGCGTAGTCTCAGTAGTCATCAGCTATTACTGTAAAGAAATACAGTATGTTACAAGAGGCTTCCAATTACAGTTAATAAAAGCATTTTTCTGCATTTACCCATAATGCACTTCAATCTGTAGCATTAATTCTGTAAAACACTTAAGTTTATTTTTACCATGCATTCTACAGTGTATTCTGAAAATATGGTTTAGCAAGCCACCAATTAGATATGTTGGGAGTACTGTTAGTGTTAAGCAGCTGCACAGTTCAGAGTCAGACATTATCTGACTACTGTTTTCTCATTAAAGTCAGGCAGACAGTCATGCACTGATACCTCAGCACTCAGCCTGTCAAAAAAACAAACACTGAGGGAGAGAAGAGTGAATCTGGGGTGGTGGGAAGAGCACTTATTTCTTGGGCATGTGTGTGTTTTCATTCTCTGTGAAAATCCTTGGTGAAAGTGTGGCAAATCTTTGCTTCAGAACCATCCTCCCGTTGACTCTCTCTCCACAGCTCCTCAGCCCACATCCCAGACTTGTCTTCCCTTTTGAGAGGAGAGCTCTGGGGAAGGTGAGACTCTGGGGAACCAGGTTTCCATCCCAACTGAATAGGACAGATTGACACCATGTTGTTTTGACAAACTGTGACTTGACTTCATCTCCTCCCTGCCTTTGGTGACGAGAACAGTTCATATGTAGTCGCTGTTGTAACTGAGGAAGCAGGATAAAGGGAGGGGAAAAGGAAGAAAGTGAGGGAGGGGAATCTGAAACAGACTTTGTACTATTCATCCATCATAGATTCAGGCAATGGCAGGAATATTTTAATAGTTAAGACTAAAGCGTACAGAAGAGCAAACCTCAAACCTAGAGGCAGTGAGGATATTGAGTTTTTAAAAGTCAGTGTCTCAGTCAAACCCTGTTGTCTGTCAGAGAGGGACAGACAAGAGAGAAATAGAGAGAGAGAACCATGACTAAACAGCATGATTAGGGAGCCGTTGTTGATCAATGCCATGAAGGGTCAGCAGGTTCTTTGATACACCCGAAAGAGAGAGAGGTGTTTCCTGCCTCGTTTGTGTATAGCTTTGATCCTGCAATTAATGATATTACCCACAAACCTCCTCTGTTCCAGTTATCCCAGACAGACAGCAGACGTCTTATTTAGAGACACTGATGATTAGTCTAAAAGCCTGGAAGCAGGATGAAACAGTGAAGGGATTCTTCTTTTGTCAGGCGAGTAAGAGCGAACAGAAAAGGTTTCATACCTCGACAGGTTACGTCCTCAAACAAATAAAGACTGCTGGAGGAAGATCTTGCAGTCAAATTGAAATGTTTGAGCACCTTAGCATTGTCCCCCTCCTCTCTCCTGGCATCCTACTCTTGAGTTTTTAGTGAAGCACACACCCAGCCAGCCCAAAGGCACCTCTATGGTCTCACTATTAAGTGACTGTTAAAATGTTTTGGTCTAAATGACTCCCTGGGTCCTGTGGCAGAGAGCAACGTGGTGTGAATACTGATCTCTTCCAGGGCCTTTTCCCCCTAAAGCAGCATTCTGCAGTTGCTACATCCATTTTTGGACTTATAAATTACTGATATATATATATATATCTATCCATTGATTCTTGAAGAATATAACTTAGAAATGGCAATAAACTTAGTTCAATTGTCATATCCCACCATAACCCAAAATAAAAGCTTGTTTTACTCCAATGTTTGTAAACCAAAGTAGATTTATACAACACTGTATAGCCTTGAAACATGGTTAAAAAAACATTTGGTATATATTGGATGGTCAGTCTTTGCATCCATAGCTCTGTCTGTGAATTTGAGAGCGGTTACATTTCTCCAGGCTTGGCCCCAGTGATGTACTGGGCCGTATGCACTACCCTCTGTAACACCTTACAGTCAGATGTCGAGCAGTTGCCATACCAGGTGGTGATGTAACCGGTCAGGTGCTCTCGATGGTGCAGCTGTAGAATTTCCTGAGGGGGTAAAGATATTGCCGTGCCCTCTTCACAACTGTCTTGGTGTGTTTGGACCATGATATTTTGTTGGTGATGTGGACACCATGGAACTTGATACTCTCGACCCTGGTCTCTAACCTCCTCCCTATAGCCTGCCTCGTTGGTGATCAGGCCTACCACTGTGTTGTGACGTGATGGTGTTGGAGTCATGTTTGGCCACGCAGTCGTGGGTGAACAGGGAGTACAGGAGAGGACTAAGCACGCACACCTGAGGGGCCCCAGTGTTGAGGATCAGCGTGGCAGATGTTTTGTTGCCTACCCTTACCACCGTCAGTAAGTCCAGGATCAAGTTGTAGAGGGAGGTGTAGGAAAGGGCAGTGTGGAGTGCGATTGAGATTGCGTCATCTCTGGATTTATTGGGGCGGTATGCGAATTGGAGTGGGTCTAGGGTTCTGGCATGATTGCATTGATGTGAGCCATGACCAGCCTTTCATGGCTACCGACGTAAGTGCTACGGGGCAGTAATCATTTAGGCAGGTTACCTTCACTTTCTTGGGCACAGGGACTATGGTGGTCTTTTTGAAACATGTAGGTTTTACAGACTCAGTCAGGGTGAGGTTTAAAAATGTCAGTGAAGACACTTGTGAAGTGAAGACAGTTGGTCCGCGCATACTTTGAGTACACTTCCTGGTAATCCGTCTGGCCCTGCGGCTTTGTGAATGTTGACCTGTTTAAAGGTCTAGCTCACATCAGCTATGGAGAGCATGATCACAAAGTCATCTGGAACAGCTGGTGTTCTCATGCATGCTTCAGTGTTGCTGGGTTTCCCTTTGTATGTAATATTTTTCAAGCCCTGCCACATCCGAGTTCCTCCTATAATCCATGAAGGAATGTGTTGAACAGGGATTCGTAATCCAGGCACTATCAGCAGCCAAAGTGAGGAAATCAATGGAATATTCCGCCACACTGCAGGAGTCTTGGCAAAGCTGGAGTATCGTCCAGGCAGACTATCTCCCGGACAACAGAGAGTCAAACCTTTTTCACCTCAGCCACGAAGACCTCCAGGCTGAAACACACGGCAGATTGTTGTTCCCACACCGCTGTCGCCCAGGCGAGAGCCCTCCCGGACATTAGCGTCAGGCTGCAGCTCGAAAATGAGGGAACTCTGGCAGAGAAACGCCCCACAGGATCCTAACCCTCCAACGAAGTGTTCCAGAGGAGGTAAGCAGGGTTCTCGGGAAGCCGGGGTGGCCTGGAGAGACGCACTGCTGACTGCGGTGTTGCTGGGGGACTGGGAGGCTACTGTCGGCTGCCTCACAGATTATCCAGCACTGTATTCAAGGCACAGTCATAGCGTTCTGCTAATGTCTGGAATCCGTCCAGAAGACCCAAAAGTAACTCCTCATGTCTCTTAATTGTGGCTCCTTCTGAGGAGATGTTGTTGCGGAACTGGTCCGTGTCTGCTGGGTCAGTCATGGCCAGTTCATACTATCAGACCTCAGGATAAGACCCAGATGCAGACAGTTCGAAATAACAAAAGTTTATTACAAAAACAGGGGGCAGGCAAACTGCAGGTCAAGGGCAGGCAGAGGTCAGTAATCCAGAACATAGTCCGAAAGATGCAGAACGGCAGGCAGGGTCAGGGCAGGCAGAATGGTCAAAACTGGGAGAACTAGAAAATGGGGATTAGAGAGAACAGGAGTACAGGAAAAACGCTGGTAGGCTTGACAAGACGAACTGGCAACAAACAAACAGATCACAGGTATAAATACACAGTGAATAATGGGGCAGATGGGTGACACCTGGAGGGGGGTGGAGACAAGTGCAAAGACCGGTGAAACAGATCAGGGTATGACACCCAGTGTCTGTCAGAAAGCAGATTGGACCAGGTTACCCTCTAGGATTTTGCCTGCGCTTAGCGCTATTCTTTTTCTTTTCATCTTAAAAGCTCCCTAGTCTTTGCCGATTATAAGCATACCCATAACAGGATAAATCCACCACCATGCTTTAAAATATGAAGAGTGGTACTCGGTGATGTGTTGTTGGATTTTCCCCAAACATAAAGCTTTTTATTCAGGACATAAATTTAACCTCTTTGCCACATCTTTTTGCAGTTTTACTTTACTGCCTTGTTGTTAAAAGGATGCATGTTTTGGAATATTTTTATTCTGTACAGGCTTCCTCCTTTTCACTCTGCATTTAGGGTGGTATTGTGGAGTAACTACAATGTTGTTGATCCATCTTCAGTTGTCTCATCACAGTCATTAAACTATTTAACCGTTTTAAAGTCACCATTGGCATCATGGTGAAAACCCTGAGCGGTTTCCTTCCTCTCCGGCAACTGAGTTAGGAAGGACGCCTGTATCTTTGTAGTGACTGGATGT
Organism: Oncorhynchus kisutch; assembly: GCF_002021735.2. NCBI lineage: Eukaryota > Metazoa > Chordata > Actinopteri > Salmoniformes > Salmonidae > Oncorhynchus > Oncorhynchus kisutch. The sequence goes on along the minus strand of NC_034175.2, from coordinate 57,338,458 downwards.
ATTGATACAGCATCTAAAATGTAATTCATACTTCACCATGCTCAAAGGGATAGTCAATGTCTGCTTTTTTCTACCAGTAGAAGCCCTTCTTGGAGGGGCATTGGAAAACCTCCCTGGCCTTTCTGGTTGAATCTGTGTTTGAAATTCACTGCTCGACTGAGGGAGATAGATAATTGTATGTGTGGGATACAGAGAGGAGGTAGTCATTTAAAAAAATGTTTAACACTATTATTGCACACAGCAAAGAGGGTAAGTAATAATATGGGGATGAGGCAGTCGGGTGTGCTATTTACAGATTACCCGTCTACAGGTACAGTGATCGGTAAGCTGCTCTGACAGCTGATGCTTAAAGGTAGAGAGCGAGATATAAGACTCCAGCTTTAGAGATTTTTGCAATTCGTTCCAGTCATTGGCAGCAGAGAACTGGAAGGAAAGGCGGCCAAAGGAAGTGTTGGCTTTGGGGATGACCAGTGCAATATACCTGCTGGAGCGCGTGCTACGGGTGGGTGTTGCTATGGTGATCAGTGAGCTGAAATAAGGCAGGGCTACCTATCAAAGACTTATAGATGACCTGGAGCCAGTGGGTTTGGCAACGGATGTAGTGAGGGCCAGCCAACGAGAGCATACAGGTCTAGGTGGTGGGTAGTATATGGAGCTTTGGTGACAAAACAGATGGCACTGTGATGTTTAAATGGGTGTATTCCAATTACACAGCATCAGGTTTCAAAGTTTATTTGCCACGTGCACAGGATACAAAAGGTGTAAAACAGTGGAGTGACATTTTTACCTTGAGAGCTCTTTCCCAACAATGCAGTGATAATAATAGAAAATATATTTTTTAAGCACAAGAACTATGATAAAGAAATGAGAATGCAAGTATATACAGATCAGTGCCAGTGCAAGGGTACTTGAGTGGTTGAGGTGGGTTTATACATAAGTGACTGGTAGTAGGATATACATGTAAAAAAGTGACTTGTAGCAGGAATATAGAAATAATATACTAATATAGAAGTAATAGTGATCAGTAGCAGGATATATACTAATGTTAATTGCAATCAGTAATCAATGGACAGAAGCGTAATGGAGTAATCAAATCATTTTAGCAGCAGCATGGTTGTGTCTGAGTGGGTAGAAACCTGTGGATGTGCATACATATAGGCAGTGTGGGTAGTCTGTGGGAGAAGGAGAGCAGTAGTTGTTCTCCATTTAACAGTCTTATGGCCAGGGAATAAAAGCGGTCTAGGAGTCTGTTGGTCTAAGCCTTGATGCACCTGTACTGTCTGCCGGACGGGAGCATGAAGAATAGGCCATGTCTCGGGTGGCTGGAGTCTTTGGCAAGTTTTCTGACCTTTCTCAGACACCGTCTATCATGTACATTCTGGATGGCTGGGAAATCACCCCCAGTAATGCGTTGGCCCGTCCATAACACCCTCTGTATGGCCTTCCGTTCATGGGCGGTGCAGTTGCCATACTAGACGGTGATAATATCATGCTCTCAATGGTGCAGCTGTAAACATTCCTAAGGATTTGAAAGGCCATGCCAAATCGTTTCAACCTCCTGAAGGAAAAGAAGTGTTGCCATGCTTGTTCTGGTGTAAGAGGACCATGTCAAGTCCTCAGTGATGTGAACACCAAGGAACTTGAAGCTGTTGACCCTCTACACTGCAGCCCCATCAATGTGGATGGGGGTGTGGCCACACAGTCGTGGGTAAACAGTGAGTACAGGAGGGCGCTAAGCACACGGCGTGTTGAGATTCAGCATGGTAGTAGTGGTGTTGCCTACTCTCACCACCTGGGGTCAGTCCATCAGGAAATCCAGGATCCAGTTGCAGAGGGAGGTGTTCAGTCCCAGGGACCTGAGCTTAGTGACGAGCTTGGAGTGCACTATTTGTTAGGGATCCCCATTAGCTGTTGCCAAGGCAGCAGCTACCCTTCCTGAGGTCCAAACACATGAAGACACTTACATTACATATAAACAGTACATCGTATAACATTATTACATCACTACATATCTACAGTACAAAATGTACAATACCACCACACCATACCAACAATATTACAATGTAAGTGTGTAGAGTGCGTGTGCTATCGCTTGTGTGCGTATGCGTGTGTATGTACCTTATTGTGTGTGTGTCTCTTCACAGTCCCCGCTGTTCCATAAGGTGTATTTTTACAATGTTTTATCTAATTCTGCTGCTTGCATTCATTATCTGATGTGGAATAGAGTTCCATGTAGTCATGGCTCTATGTAGTACTGTGTGCATCCCATAGTCTGTTTTGGACTTGGGAATTGTGCAGAGACCTCTGGTGACATTCTTGTGGGGTATGCATGGGTGTCCAAGCTGTGTGCTAGTAGTTTAAAACAGACAGCTCAGTGTATTCAGCTTGTCAACACTTCTTACAAAAACAAGTAGTGATGAAGTCAATCTCTTCCTATTTTAGCAATGAGAGATTGACATGCATGTCATTAATGTTCGCTCCCCGTGTACTTTTAAGGGCCAGCCGTGCTGCCCTTAAGTCCCTCTTTGTGGCACCTGACCACACGCCTAAACAGTAGTCCACGTGCGACAAAACTAGGGCCTGTAGGACCTGCCTTGTTGGTAGTGTTAAGGGAGAGCAGCGCTTAATTATGGACAGATTTCTCCCCATCCTAGCTACTGTTGTATCAATATGTTTTGACCATGACAGTTTACATTCCAGGGTTACTGCAAGCAGTTTAGTCACCTCAACTTGCTCAATTTACACATGATTCATTACAAGATTTAGTTGTGGTTTAGTGAATTATTTGTCCCAAATACAATGCTTTTAGTTTGAAATATTTAGGACTAACTTATTCCTTGCCACCCATTCTGGAATCAACTGCAGCTCTTTGTTAAGTGTTGCTGTCATTTCAGTCGCTGTAGTAGTTGACATGTATAGGTTTGAGTCATCCACATACATAGACACACTGGCTTTACTCGTTAAAATGTAAGGGGCCTAGACAACTGCCCTGTGGAATTCCTGATTCTACCTGGATTATGTTGGAGAGGCTTCCATTAAAGAACACCCTCTGTTCTGATAGACGGGTAACTCTCTTTATCCACAATATAGCAAAGGGTGTAAAGCCATAACACAACACATAACGATAATGTCAAAAGCTTCACCAGCAATATTTTTATCATCAATTTCTCTCAGCCAATCATTTGTGTAAGTGCTGTGCTTGTTGAATGTCCTTCCCTATAATGGTGCTGAAAGTCTGTTACCAATTTGTTTAATTATACGTTTTTGAAATGCATGTTTTTAAAAACCTACTCACGTCAGCCTCAGAGAACAAGATCATCCAGTCCTCTGCACGGCTCAGTGTTGCTTTTGTTGAAGCGTGCACAAAATGCATTGAGTTCATCTGGTAGAGAGGCATCGTTGGGCAGATCATGGCTAGGTCTACCTTTGTAATCCATAATGGACTGTAGCCCCTGCTTCATGCATTGAGCATTGGATCCAGGGTAATAGGATTCCACCTTGTTCCTATATTGTCCTTTTGTTTCCTGATGAAGCCAGAGACAGAGGTGGTTAGCTCGTCGACAGAGTCCCGAAACATATTCCAGTCAGTGCTAGCAAAGCAGTCCTGCAACATAGCCTCTGATTCAGAGGACTATTCCTCTACGGAGCGTATCACAGGTACTTCTGGTGCTTTTGTTTGTGAACAGGAAGCAGGTATAAGGGTACAAGGCGAGACTCAGATGCAGACACAGGAGGCAGATGGTTTGAGTCTCTGATATTTGTTATAATCCAAGGGGTAGGCAAGAGAATGGTCGTGGACAGGCAAAAGATCAAAACCAGCTCCGAGTCCAGGAGGTACAGAGTGGCAGGCAGGCTCGAGGTCATGGCAGGCAGAAAGGTCCGGTAGGTGGGTTCAAAGTCAGGTCAGGCAAGGTTCAAAACCGGGAGGACTAGCAAAAGGGAGATAAGAAAAAGCAGGCGCACGGGAAAAACACACTGGGGGGGGGGGGTGGAGACAATCACAAGGACAGGTGAAACAGATCAGTGTGTGACAGCAGGAGTATAGAGTCATGATCTGATTTGCCGAAGAGGGAACGAGGGAGGGCTTTGTATGCTTACTTGTGGGTTGAGTAACACTGGTCTAGGACTTTATCACCCCTAGTGGCAAAGGAGACATGTTGATAGAAGTTGGGCATCAAATGTCTTAGTTATGCACATGTTTAAAATCGCCAGGAAAAAGAAAAGCAGCGTCCAGGTGCATGGTTTCCTGCTTGTTTATAGCCTCGTACAGTTTGTTAAATGCCAACTAAATGTTGTTGCTGTTGTCCTGAAGTGGAATTTACACAGCAGTCACGGTAACCGATAAACTCTCTCAGGAGGTAGAAGAGTTGGCATTTGACCATCAGGTATTCCAAGATGGGTGAACAATAGGCTGAGACTTCTACTGAGCTAGAGTCTATTCACCATCTGTTGTTGATGACGAGACATACCCCTACCCATCTGGATTTTCCTGAATGAGAATGGAGAATGGAGAATCCATCAAGTTGGATAGCCATGGGGGTTATCTTGTCCGAAAGCCATGTTTCAGAAAAACAGAGAATGTTACGGTCACGAGAGTCCCATTGATAGCAAATCAATCTTATTATCAAGTGACTCAGTGTTGGCCAATAGAATGGAGGTAAGGGGTGGCCGGTTTTCCCTTCACCTTAGTTTCACCAGGAAACCAGCTCTCCTGCCTCTTTTTCACCGGCATTTCCTCTTGGGTAGCCGAAGATTGGATTGGAGGTACACAAAAAGCCCAGGGTAGATGAGTTGAGGCTGGAATTGAGATTAGTAACTGCTGATCTAAGGTTCAAAAGATTTTGTTGATCATAAGAAAAGATAGTGAATACATTTAATGCAAAAAAGATAAATGGCAAAATAATCACAAAATAGCAAAGCCATATAGTACGCCACCATATTGCATCAGGTATCAGCCCTATAATTTCCTGCTTTTGAACCTCATGCAGAATTGTGTCACTCTCTCTGACTGAGCAGTGCTCCACTTCATGATTGTTGTAAGTGAAAGACTTGAAGGCAGCAGGAGGCATAGGTTATCCCTTTGCTGCTGCTGGAAGATTGGCTCACTAAAGACTGTCAATCAACATCACACACACACACACACACACACACACACACACACACACTGACAGACTGCCGAAGAGTTTAAATTTACCACTCTGGTGAGAAACACAACATACAGTACCAGTTAAAAGTTTGGACACACCTACTCATTCAAGGGTTTTTCTTTATTTTCACTAATTTCTACATTGTAGAATAATAGTGAAGACATCAAAACTATGAAATTACACATATGGAATCATGTAGTAACCAAAAAAGTGTTATCAAAATATATTTGATATTCTTCAAAGTAGCCACCCTTTACCTTGATGACAGCTTTGCCTACTCTTGGCATTCTCTGAACCAGCCTCATGAGTTAGTCACCTGGAATGCATTTCAATTAACAGGTGTGCCTTGTTAAAAGTTTATTTGTGGAATTTCTTTCTTTCTTAATGCGTTTGAGCAAATCAGTTGTGTTTTGACAAGGTAGGGGTGGGTATACAGAAGATAGCCCTATCTGGTAAAAGACCAAGTCCATATTAAGGCAAAAATAGCTCAAATAAGCAAAGGGAAACGACAGTCCATCATTACTTTAAAACATGAAGGTCAGTCAATCCGGAAATGTAAGAACTTTGAAAGTTTCTTCAAGTGCAGTCGCAAAAAACATCAAGTGCTTTGATGAAACTGTCTCTCATGTGGACCACTACAGGAATAGAAGACCCAGAGTTACCTCTGCTGCAGAGGAGAAGTTCATTAGAGTTAACTGCACCTCAGCCCAAATAAGTGCTTCATAGAGTTAAAGTAACAGACACATTTCAATATCAACTGTTCAGAGTGACTCAGTGTTGGCCAATAGACTGGAGGTAAGGGGTGGCCGGTTTTCCCTTCACCTTAGTTTCACCAGGAAACCAGCTCTCCTGCCTCTTTTTCACCGGCATTTCCTCTTGGGTAGCTGCAAAGAAACCACTACTAAAAGGACACCAAAAAGAAGAACATACTTGCTTGGGACAAGAAATACGAGCAATGGACATTAGAACTGTGAAAATCTGTCCTTTGGTCTGATGAGTCCAAATTTGAGATGTTTGGTTACAACCACTGTGTCTTTGTGAGACACAGAGTAGGTGAACAGATGATCTCCGCATGTGTGGCTCCCACTGTGAAGCATGGAGGAGGTGTGATGGTGTGGGGGTGCTTTGCTGGTGACACTGTGATTTATTTAGAAAAAGGCACACTTATCCAGCCTGGCTACCACAGCATTCTGCAGCGAAACGCAAACCAGATAGGATGGCGTAATCATTTGTTTTTCGACAGGACAATGACCCAACACACCTCCAGGCTGTGTAAGGGCTATTTGACCAAGAAAGAGAGTGATGGAGTGCTGCATCAGATGACCTTGCCTCTACAATCACCTGACCTCAACCCAATTGAGATGGTTTGGGATGAGTTGGACCGCAGAGCGAAGGAAAAGCAGCCAACATGTGCTCAGCATACGTGGGTACTCCTTCAAGACTGTTGGAAAAGCATTCCTCATGAAGTTGGTGTGCAATGCTGTCATCAAGGCAAAGGGTGGCTACTTTGAAGAATCTAAAATCTAAAATATATTTTGATTTAACACTTTTTTTTTTGCTTACTACATGATTCCATATGTGTTATTTCATGGTTTTGATATCTTCACTATTATTCTACAATGTAGGAAATAGTAAAACATTTAGAAAAACCCTTGAATGAGTAGGTGTGTCCAAACTTTTAACTGGTACTGTACGTAATAAATAGTGTATTACTATAATACTGTCATAAGAGGTTGGTGGCACCTTAATTGGGGAGGACAGGCTCATGGCTGGAAAGGAATAAATGGAATGGAAACCATGTGTTTGATACCATTTAATTTAATCCATTCCAGGCATTATTATGAGCTGTCCTCCCCTCGGCAGGTTTCGGGACGATCCACCGTTTTAGCAATGTTTCACTGTGTTTGTGTGTACTTAATGATATGTGAGTTTATCTGACTTGAGTTGTGTTTTTCTTCTATCCATCCTTCACAAATAGAATGTCAGAGTTTCTATGACAACTGTCCTTATTCCTTCCTGCAGAATGGGAGAAGGAATGTACTGTAATGGCATCACACCTATCGCACCCTGAAATGGTTTCTCACAGCTGACTGTAGAAATATACAACTATACAGCATAGAACAGATGTAGGCTCAGTACATGGTCAGACAGTAGACCGCAGAGACTGGATAATTATGTGTGAAGTAATTATTATCTTTCTGGTGTTTTCCATATTGAATGTATTATAGTGTACTGTTTTTTTTTGTGTATTTGTATGCTGTCTTCACAAAATGAATTTCCATGTAAACGGACAATAAGGTATATCGTATCGTACAAGGTAATCAGCATGATGAGTTTCTTCAGGGTCATATGAAAGCTGCTGAATGCACTTAGTTTCCACTTTTTTGATAAACTAATAAGAAGAGGCAGCTATAGTGATGGCCACGTAGCACAGCTAAATATCCTTTGCACTTTAATTTGCACCAAACATTTAATGTCCAATCAAATAATAACCCAACATAGTTGGGTCACAGTCTTCATTTCAAATATCAAACAGACACCTTTTATTGAATATTGATTTGTATATTGATGTCTATACAGGGCTCATCTGTAAAAAGACCTTGGTCTCAGCATGACTAATCATGTTAATGATCATATTAATGCTTCAAATCATGTTTATCCAACAAGAAATTGGAATAGATGCTTGATCATTTATATGTATCTTTAAAGCCTACCTGCCATTCCCTTTTATATTCTGTGTGCTTACCTTATGGCCTGAGTTAACCTGTGGAGTGGTGCCTGTTCTACTGTGTAGACTTCAGTTAAATATGTATCTATGTTTGAGGTGGTAGAACAGTTGAACTTACTTTGTAATCAACGTCAAGTTTGAGAAAATAAAACCTCTAATATTTGCACCCGACTCAATTGTCTCTTGTTGCCTGTTTGTCCCTTACATAAGAAGATTTCATCCTCAGACAGACAGATGGATAGATGCTTTATGGCTATTCCAGGGGGGGGGGGGGGGGAACTGGTGCATTCTCCAAGCCTTGGCTGAAACAGGTCTGTTTAAATCCCAGTTCAATCTGCAGTCTGTTAAAATAGTCCCACTCAGTTTTGCATCTCCATAGGGACATGTCAGTGACTCTACCAGTCATAGCGCTTTAATCCACAGATTGACGTTTAAATGGGTACATTCCAATTACACAGCACCAGGTATCGGTCCCTACAATTTCCTGCTTTGTAAACATCATCCACAAACATGTATCGCTCTCTGACTGAGCAGTGATCCACTGTATGATTACTGTAAGTGAAAGACTTGAATGCAGCAGGAGGCGCAGGTTCTCCCTTTGCTGCTGCTGGAAGATTGCCTCACCGAAGACTGTCAATCAACAAACACACACACACACACACACACTGACAGACTGAAGCTGGCAGGTTTAAATGAACCACTCTGGTGAGAAACACTTCATACGTAAATACAGTGCACTACTAGATTACAGTGCATGCTGTTCCTTGACTTTAAATGAGTAGAAGTATTCTATATATTCAGTCAACTCTGGAGGAGCAGATTCACAGACAGCTGATATGCTGACAGACAGGAGAGAGGTCTATACAGCTGTTTGTGTGCGTGCTTGCGTGCATGTGCATGCATTTAATGATGTGTGAGTTTATCTGACTTGAGTTGTGCTTTTCTTCAGTCCGTCCTTCACAAAAAGTCAGAGTTGCTATGACAACTGTTCTATGACAACTTCTCACAGCTCACTGTAGAAATATACAGCATCAAACAGATGTAGGCTCAGTACATGGTCAGACAGTAGGCCGCAGAGACTGGATAATTACACTTAGTGTACAAATCATTAGGAACACCTGCTCTTTCCATAACAGACTGACCATGTGTATCCAAGTGAAAGATATGATCCCTTACTGATATTACCTGTTAAATCCACTTCAATCAGTGTAGATGAAGTGGAGGAGACAAGTAAAGGATTTTAAAGTCTTGAGACAATTGAGACATCAGATGGTGAATGGACAAGACAAAATATTGAAGTGCCTTTGAAAAGGGTATGGTAGTAGGTACCAGGCACACCGGTTTGAGTGTGTCAAGAACTGCAACACTGGTGGGTTTTTCACGCTCAACAGTTTTCAGTGTTTATGAAGAATGGTCCACCACCCAAACAACATCCACCCAATTTGACATAACTGTGGGAAGCATTGGAGTCAACATGGGCCAGCATCCCTGCGGAATGCTTTCAACACCTTGTAGAGTCCATGCCCCGTCGAATTAAGGCTGTTCTGAGGGCAAAACGGGGTGCAACTCAATATTAGGAAGGTGTTCCTAATGTTTTGTACACTCAGTGTAAATGTGCATTAATTATTATGTTTCCAGTATTTTCCATATTGAATGTATTGTTTTTTGTGTATTTGTATGCTGGCTTCACAAAATGAATTTCCATGTAAATGGACAATAAAGCACAGAACATCATATGGAACAAGGAAATTAACATGAGTGTCATTGCTGAATTCCCGTTCAATTCTTAACTGATCAACTCAAAATAAGTGGTAACTAGAGTACAGAGATACAAGTATACACACACCGATGAGCGTCTGCTTTTGTGCAGATTGTACCGCCTTTGATCCGTGATTGCACCTTGTGTGTGTTTGTGTGCGTGCATGTGATGATGGTCACGGCTTTGATCAGAGATCACATCAGGTTGTGTGTGTGTGTGTGTGTGTGTGTGTGGGTGGATGGATGGATGGGTGGGTGTTATGAAATCAGCGGCTGGACTCTCATTGGTGATTATTTTTCCACTGACTTTCTCTCTCTCTTTCTCTCTCCCCCTCCTTTCCTCCCTTTCTTTTTCCAGGTGTCTGTGTGAAATATTGGTTGAGTTGTCCAGAGATACCAGAAAGAAGCTACTGACACAGGTTACTGCTGGAGAGGGCACACCAATAAACACACATCACAAAGGTACACACAGCTTATACAGCTATGGAGGATTACGCTTCATTAATCATCTGCCTGGTCTATCTGAAGTCCTACATGGTTTGAGTGTGAGTACCTTTTAAACTCTTACGCATCGTTCATCTATACTGCTAGCCTTGGTGCAGAACCTTATCTTTCTCTTGTCTCCTCTCCTCTCTAGGATGGACTTGTCTAACTGTACAGAGGGAGTCTTCTCCCTGGGTGGGGGTGAGGAGGGGGATGGGGGTTCTATAACCCCACCAAGTAAAATCATCCTCACCCTCACCCTGTCCCTGCTCGCTGTCATGACAATGGTTATCAACTCCCTAGTGATCACAGCCATCATCGTAACCAGAAAGTTACATCATCCGGCCAACTACCTGATCTGCTCTCTGGCGGTGACGGACCTGCTGGTGGCCATCTTGGTCATGCCCTTCAGCATCCTCTACATACAGAGGTAGCTACAAAGATTCATTATTGCACAATTGTTTGATTTGTCTTGCAGCATAAAGTGTCTTACAGCTTTTCAGATGCCCATATAGGCTTAAAAGACATATTATCAAAGTATACAGTTTGTGGTCAAAATAATAATAAAGTGCAGTCACAAACATAATCACTATCAATATTCTGTCTGAATTGTCAGGGAAAGCTGGGTGATGGGCGAGGCTGTCTGTAATGTTTGGCTGAGTGTTGACATCACCTGCTGCACTTGTTCCATCCTCCACCTGGCAGCCATCGCTCTGGACCGCTACTGGGCCATCACTGACGCCGTGGAGTACTCACGCAAACGCACCGGCCTCCGAGCTGGCATCACTGTCGCCGTCGTCTGGTTCCTGTCCGTCCTCATATCCCTTCCCCCTCTGCTGTGGAGGAACCATGGTGGGGGGCCAGAGGAGGACCAGTGTCTGATAACGCACCACCACATCGCCTTTACCCTCTACTCCACCCTGGGGGCCTTCTATATTCCCCTGCTCCTCATCCTCATCCTCTACTATAAGATCTACAGAGCAGCTCAGACTCTGTACCTCCGCAGGGGGGCCAGCAGAGCCAGCCAGCACTCCTCCATGGTCAACGGAACCACCCCCCCCCCCTGCCCCACTGAAGGAGACCCCCAGAGCCCAGACACCCTGAACCCCCCGGAAAAGTCCTACTCAGACCCCTCCACGGAGGGCGACCGCGTGCGCATCGCCGTAAAAAGTCCCCAGAGCGAGTCGAGGCGGGAGCGTGAATGTGGGTTGAGACGGCAGCGTATCTCAGGGACCAGGGAGCGGCGCGCTGCATCTACGTTAGGACTGATACTGGGGGCCTTCGTGGTCTGCTGGATGCCTTTCTTCCTGAAGGAGGTGATCGTCAACACGTGTGGCTCATGCAACACCTCCATAGAGCTGGCTGACTTCCTCACCTGGCTGGGGTACCTCAACTCCCTTATCAACCCTCTCATCTACACTATCTTCAACGAAGACTTTAAGAAGGCCTTCCAGAGACTGGTCAGGTGTAGGCTTCGCCTCTGACACGGGCAGAGAGGACACACATTTGTATTTTATTTAACCTTTATTTAGGCAGGGTGGAGTCCCATTTAGACAAAGGTACCTCACACATACAATTATCTGTAGGGTCCCTAAGTCGAACAGTGAATATCAAACACAGATTCAACCACAAAGAACAGGGAGGTTTTCCAATGTCTCGCAAAGAAGGGCACCTATGGGTAGAAAACAACATTGAATATCCATTTGAGCATGGTGAAGTTATTAATTACAGTTTGGATGGTGTATCAATACACCAAGTCACTACAAATACAGGCGTCCTTCCTAACTCAGTTGCCGGAGAGGAAGAAAACCACGAGGTCAATGCTGACTTTAAGGTACAATATTCAGAAATCACTCCGCCATTTCCTGGTTGCTAATATATATATTTCAAAACATGCATCCTGTTTGCAACAAGTCACTAAAGTAAAAGTGCAAAAAATGTGGAAAATAAATGAACTTTACAGTGTCCTCAAAGTATTCATACCCTTTGACTTATTTCACATTTAGTTGTGTTACAGCCTGAACTCAAAATGGTTTACATTTTACTTACATTTTTTCTCACACATCTACACAAAAAAAAAGATAATGACAAACTAAGTATCAACCCCCTGAGTCAATACATGTTAGAATCAACTTTGGCAGCAATTACAGTGACTCTTTCTGGGTAAGTCTCTAAGAATTTTGCACACCTGGATTGTACAATATTTGCACGTTCTTAAAAAAAGTATTCAAGCTCTGTCAAGTTGGTTGTTGATCATTGCTAGACAGTCATTTTCAAGTCTATTCATATATTTTCAAGTCGATTTAAGTCAAAACTATAACTAGGCCACTCCAGGAACATTCAATGGCATCTTGGTAAGCAACTTCAGTGTATATTTGGCCTTGTGTTTTAGGTTATTGTCCTGCTGAAAGCTGAATTTGTCTCCTAGTATCTCTTGGAAAGCAGACTCAACCAGGTTTTTCTCTAGTATTTTGCCTGTACTTGGCTCTATTTCATTTTCTTTTCATCCTAAAAAAAACTATATTCTTGCTGATGACAAACATACCCATAACAAAATGCAGGCACCACCATGCTTGAAAATATAAGGAGTGGTACTCAGTGATGTGTTGGATTTGCCCCAAACATAACTCTTTGTATTCACATTTTTTGCCGTTTTCCTTTAGTGCCTCACTCTGTCCATTAGGTTAGTATTGTGGAGTAACTATGTTGTTGATCCATCCTCAGTTTTCTCCAATAAAACCAATAAACTCAAACTTTTTTTAAAGTAACCATTTGCCTCAAGGTGAAATCCCTGAGCCTCAAGGTGAAATCCCTGAGCAGTTTCCTCTGGCATTGGAGTTTGGAGGGTGCCTGTATCTTTGTTGTGACTGAGTGTATTGATACTGTCACGTTGGTATGAAGAGATTCGGGAGACAGGCACAGGAATGCGTAATATAGATTTTTTATTAAGCCCATATTACGGCGTGCTGTGTAAAGGCACGGGAACGAAGACCAAACAAACACGTAACAAAAAACAGGGTAGAAACCCAAAACAAAAGCGAAGAGTAACTTGAATAAATAACACGCGCACAATGATTAACACACGGGATGAGACCTGTAATCATCTGCGCAATCCACAATGGCACGAAAGCCTAAACACACAGCACAGGTACTCACACGCACCAACGGACATTGTACCGATAATGGACAGCCCAATGGAAACCAAAGGGCACACTTATACAAGTACTAATCAGTGGGAATAGGGGACAGGTGTGCGTAATAAATTCCGGAGGGATCCGTGACACCATCCAAAGTGTAATTATGTAACTTCACAATTCTCAAAGGGATATTCGATGTCTGCTTTTTTACACAACTACCAATAGGTAGTCTTCTTTGCAAGACATTGGAAAACTACCCTTTTCTTTGTGGTTGAATCTGTGTTTGAAATTCACTGCTCAACTGAGGGACATTATAGATAATTGTATGTGTGGGGCACAGAGATGAGGTAGTCATTCAAAAATCACGATAAACACTTTATTGTACACAGAGTGAGTCCATGCAACTTATTGTGGGTCTTGTTAAGTATATTTTTTTCTCCTGAACTTATTTTGGCTTGTCATAATAAAGAGGTTATATACTTTTTGACTCAAGACAGTTAAGCTTTAAAAAAAATTAAAATTGTAAACATTTCTAAAAACATAATTAAACTTTGACAGTATTGTGTACAGGCCATGCACACAAAATCTAATATTAACCAATTCTAAATGCAGGCTGTAAAACAACAAAATGTGGATAAAGTCAGGGGTGTGAATACTTCTGAAGGCACTGGATGTCCTGAAGTTGCTTACCAAGACAACATTGAATGTTCCTGAGTGGCCTAGTTACAGTTTTGACTTAAATCTGCTTGAAAATCTATGGCAAGACTTAAAAATGGCTGTCTACCAATGACTAACATCCAACTTGAGAGAGCGTGAAGAATTGAAAAAAGAAGAATGCAAATATTGTACAATCCAGGAGTGGAAAGCTCTTAAGAGACCCAGAAAGACTCCCAGCTGTAATCGCTGCCAAAGGTGACTCTAACATGTATTAACTAAGGGGGTTGAATACATATCTAATCAAGAAATATGAGTGTTTTATTTTTTATAAAGTTTTTACAAATGTTTTTTTTAATATCCAACACAGAGTATTTTGGGTAGATCATTGACAAAAAATTACAATGAAATCCATTTGAATCCCACTTTGTAATACAACAAAATGTGGAAAAAGTCCAGGGGCGTGAATACTTTCTGAAGGCACTGTAAATCTTTAGTGACAGAAGGAATTTCAAGAGTTACCATACCCGGTCACAGGGATGGCGATCTCGTACTTCTATAGGTTAATAACGATGTTAGGTTGTAATGTTACATGCACACACACACACACGCATGTGCAGGCCATTCAGTTCAGAGTTGTGTTGGATCCGGGATAGCATCTGACTGCCTGAGATCAGAGACTATCAACAGAATAAACACAAGAGACTTTAAATCTTTACCCGGAGGAAATTACCTGTAATACTCTGCAAAGACTAATGGACACTCCAGCCAGGTCAGTCTAATGGGACTGGCACATTGCTGAGCTTTGGAAGAAAGTTAAGAGGACCTCCAGATCCATAAGAGTCTATTTATAGAGAGCCATGAGGTCATCATCTCCTTGATGTTTGATTGGGTTACTGTCGTAGTCGGGATGGTGTTTAATGACATTGAAGGGACGATGTTTAAATGAACAGACAGAAACTGGTTAAACTGTAGGATGAAACTCTGGACTTAAACCATCAGCCTCGATCATTGCAAGGTCTTAGAATAGCTGAGCATGGTGTTTCTGTCTGTTCTATAACTACCAACCTCCCCAAGCTAGTAGACATATCTGAAATGTAACATATCAAAAGTTTTGACTTATTCTCCAAACAATATTTGTTGTGATCATTGTTTTTGTTGATGCTACAAAAGTAGTGATTAAAGTTATTATGATACTCAATCAGTGTTGTTAATAAGCTAGATATTCCACTTCTACAGTGAAACTTTTGTGTTATATGCCATATGGGTGCTTTATATTCAGTGTCTTAATACAGAGATCTCTATAGCTGATTAAAGAGAGCTGAGAAAGTTGCTCCACCATTGTCCTCCACCCATAGCACAGAGAGCTCTGATCCAGAGGCACAGCAGGCGAATAAGTGTGTCATTAAGAGAGGAGGTGCTAGAATACTGATTATTTAACTCCCACTCATAAACTTAGAATATGGTATGAATGCTTTTCTTACTGTAAGTACAGAGGGTAATGTTTGTGAGGCAAATGTAAGGAGATTTGTTTTTGAAATAAACAACACAATGACAAGATTTGAAAATGTTAATTTGATACAGTGTGTTCTCTTGAAAAGAAAACGATGCCAGAAAGAGGGGAGTCATGGTGTTATGGAAGAGTTCCATCAGATGATGCCTCCCCAACAGAACGTGCCTCCACTCTGATGGTTCTGTTACCTCAGACTATGGTTCCCTCCACACCCAGATGGTATTTATGTATCTATATTAGTCTAAAGATGAGTTATGTTATGATTCATACAGTATGAATCATATCTCACTGTTAACCTATATGCATTTAAATACCATCTGGGTGAGGAACTAATACAATTTTACATCATTCTGAGGCAAAGAATAGCTGGTCTTAACAGTATCTTAATAATGTATGCATGTGAATGTATTATTTTACAGAATGTGGAACAGGTTCTTGAACAGGTTGATAGATTCATCCAAGCACTGAGCACAGAAGGCTACAACAGCAGTGACGGTCCCTCAAACTGCAACACGAGCACAACGTCAGAATAGGTATGTGTGTATTGTGTAATGGCGCCGCCCTCAGGATGACAGCAGACCTGTAGGTTTTTCATTTCCGGTTTAGGAAAAATGCACATAATTCAAACTGACAACAAGTTGACTGCTTTTGGAGTTTGTTGAAAAACAATACATCTGTGTGAAACCTCAAGATGAACAACGAATCGTCAGGGAGCGAGTTGGACGTTACGGTTGAGAGGCTGAAAATGAAATATCTGGAAAGGAAACGGGTTAGTAATGTGTATACAGCTAACAAGCAAACTAGCTAAATATTTAGCTAGCTTACAGTAACTAGCTAGCAGGTTCGATTGTTCCCTTGGTAACGACCCCGAGTGCTCCAGCTAGCTATCTGTGTTTGCTAGCTAGCTGGATCACTCGGAGTCGTTACCAAGAGAAGAAGCAAACCAGCTAACTCTAGCTAGCTAACGTTATCGACTTAGTTAGTTAGCTAAATAGTTAGCTAACGTTAGTTGGCTTGTTATTACTAGTACTAGGTTGTGCACGCACGTACGTTGCAGTGACTGAACATGCTATAGCTCATTATTGCCTTTTGACAGGTCTCTACAGAGCAGAAAGCACCTGCGCTGAGTGGAAGACACTACCATGGTGGGCAGCAGAGAGTTGTGAAGTCCCCCAGGTCTAGACGCACCACCACCAGGGAGATGAGCAGTTACAATAGAGCCTTACAGGAGCTGTTCCAGGCTGTCACCAACCCTCCAGACAGGTCAGTCTTTCTCCAGGCATTTCTGTTAGACCAAGCTACCATATGCCACTGACGTGTACCTGTCTGCTTACCCAGGTTGTACAGTGACTGTAGTCGGGATGACAGTGAGGAGGACCTGAGTGAGAACTATATTTTCAGCCCTCTCCTGGACACACAGACCCACTACACAGAGACAGGTGTGTGTCGGGTCTTCTTATGTTCAGCATGTCTCAACAGATGTAGCAAGAGAATGCATTGCTTTTATGTTGATAATAAAGGTATTATATTCATATTAATAATAATCATATTAATCATACCAATACTGCTTTCTTCAAATTGAAAACACGTGACAAAAAAACAGTGTATGAGTTCTTCTGTTTCAGATGTGACCCTACCCTCCAGCCTGGCCCGTACCTTGGGCTCCCGAGAGACTGAGTCCACCGTAGGCCTGGCCAGAGAAGAGGAGGTGAGGGGGGAGAAAGGGGGGAGAGGAGTGAGGCAGAAGCAGTCCTCCCCAGTCCTCTCCCCCTCCTGCCCCTCAGTGATGGGACAGGTTTACCAGGAGATGCTGCACATCTACCAACAACTACAGGCAGAACGTTTGAGCCAGCTGCAGTGGTCGGCCCAGCTCCAGGACAGAGAGAACAGACTGCTACAGCAAGAGGAGGTAAACACACATCTTCAGCAATCCCTCAAGGTTGAATATGATCTCTTCTTCACAGTTTTTTTTAAAGTGCGTTGTGTGAGCAGTTCTGAAGATGTTTGTATTCCGTCAGCGCCACAGTGAGGAGGTGAGTCAGCTACAGGAGCAGCTGAGCGAGAGAACCAGAGAGAACAAGAGGTTAAAGTCCAGCTTCAACTCCATCAAGGAACTCAATGACAACATGAAGAAACAGGCAAGCATCTGCTTCAGCTGGCTGCTTTTAACCTAAGATCATGTGTCATGAATACTCTCCAAAGGCACAGTATATGTATGTATATTTATATGAATATATATATGTGGGTATGTATGTCTGTGTGATGTGCGTACTATATATATATATATATATATATATATACTCCAGTATAGATTTGTCCCTTAGTTATTGTCCTGCTGAAAGGTGAATTCGTCTCCCAGTGTCTGGTAGAAAGCAGACTGAACCAGGTTTTCTGCTAAGATTTGGCCTGTGCTTAGTTCCATTCAGTACATTTTTTTCATCCTGAAAACTCCACAGTCCTTAACGATTACAAACATACCCATAACATGAAGCAGCCACCGCTATGCTTGAAAATATGGAGAGTGATACTCCATAATGTGTTGTATTGGATTTGCCCCAAACATAACCCTTTGTATTCAGGACACAAAGTTAATTGCTTTGCTGCACTTTTTGCAGTAATAATTTAGTGCATTGTTGCAAACAGGATGCATGTTTTGGAATATTTTTTATTCTGTACAGGCTTCCTTTTTTTCTCACTTTTAGGTTAGTATTGTGGAGTATCTACAATGCTGTTGATCCATCCTCAGTTTTCTCTCATCACAGCCATTAAACTCTGTAACTGTTTTAAAGTCACCATTGGCCTCATGGTGAAATCCCTGAGCGGTTTCCTTCCTCTTCGCCAAGTGAGTTAGGAAGGACGCCTGTATCTTTGACTGGGTGTATTGATACACCATCCAAAGTGTAAATAATAACTTCACCATGATTTTTTTTTTACCCATCTACCAATAGGTGCCCTTCTTTGCGAGGCAATGGAAAACCTCCCTGGTCTTTGTGGTTGAATCTGTGTTTGAAATTCACTGCTCGAACTGAGGGACCTTTCAGATAATTGTATGTGTGGGGTACAGAGATGAGGTAGTGATTCAACAATCATGTTGCTCCCGAGTGGCGCAGCGGTCTAAGGCGCTGCATCTCAATGCTAGAGGCGTCACTACAGACCCTGGTTCGATCCTGGACTGCGTCACAACCGGTCGTGATTTGGAGTCCCATTGGGCAGCGCACAATTGGCCTAGCGTCGTCTGTTTTTGGCTGGGATAGGCTGCATTTTAAATAAGAATTTGTTCTTAACTGACTTGCCTAGTTAAATAAATAAATAATAAAGCACTATTATTGCATACAGAGTAAGTCCATGCCGCTTATTATGTGGCTTGTTAAGCAAATATTTACTCCTGATCTTAGACTTGCCATAACAAAGAGGTTGAATACTTATTGACTCAAGACTGAATACTTTCTGAAAGGGCTCTGGTTCTGATTGATCACTTAGTTAGAACTTTGTGTAGTGAGTTGCTCTGAATAAAAGTGTTTAACTGTTTGTATTGTATCATTGTATTGTGTTCAGCTGAATGAGCTGAGTGAGCAGAACAAGCGTCTGGAGAACCAGTTCAGGAAGGTCCAGGCTCGGCTAGAGAACCTTCAGGTAGGAAGACACACAACAAGCAAAATAGACCTGTGATATTTAGACCCTCAACCCCTATACATACTGTCTGTTAATTTACATGTGATTTTCTCTCTCTCTAGAGGAAGTATGAATACTCCATGGCACAGAAGGGGAGAGAGAACGTTTGTCAGAAGGCCATTGAGTCCAAACCTTCTAAACCTGAGAAAAAAGCCACCTCCAAGCCAGCCAAGGTGTGTATATGGCATTTCCACTGGGAATGGTGGGTACTAACTACTAGTGTTATTACTGTGTTAACTGTGATTGTAACTAATGCAGCCCTAACCCTACACATACTCCCTGATGAAGACTCATAGACTGGTACCGTAATTATTCTAATCAACAGTGGTGGTGGTTGTTTCTAACTACCTTATAAAGTCCAATTTCCTGTCAATGTGGTTGTTTGGAAAACACACAATTTAGCATGGCCAGACTCTACCCATACTGGTAACTGGTTGTCTCATTCTGCAGGGTAGTGTAAGTCCCACCCCTCTCAGGCTGCTGGCTTTGCTATTGGATTGGATTCTAGACAGACAGACGTTTCCTCCAGTAGCAGGAGACAGCAGAACAGCCCAGGGTCAGCAGCACACGTCACCAGTGGTCTCTCTCCTCGACAAGTGCTCTAAGGTGGGAGAACTGGACTTGTCCAGGGGGTCGTTTTGGCTTATTACGCGATGTGTTTATCTTGTTATGATGTCCCAGGCTTTGTGTTGACCCAGTGTTTTGTAGTTTATAATGTGTTATTTATATTGTGTTGTGGTTGACCTCCTGTCTCTAGGTTTTGCCTCTGTTGGTTGAGCAGCTGCATCAGTCCTCTGCATCACCAGACCCCTCTGGTACCCTGTCCCTGATCAAGTTTATATACTGGAGCCTGAGAGAGATAGACAACAGCATACAGGTAATACACAACACCACACAACAACACAACACTACACACCACAAACTGAGAATGCATTCTCTTCCCAGCTGTGAGAAGAAAGTAGAATTTTGTTTTCATGCTGTAAACATTGTTATTGAATCCCTTGTGTTGGACTGTGTCCTGTGCTGGCCTGGCGGCCAGTATGTGGTTAATTAGTGTGGGGTACATTAGAAGTTATCAAGTTTTATTAGCCCTATGTAGAACAGGCTGTGTGTGTGTCTGGAGAACAGACATCGCACTGACAGAGAGAGGCTCAGCCCCAATGGATAGAATCTCTGTCTGGTTCTCAATGAAAACTCCCAGCCCAGATAGTCAACAACAAGCATGGATGCCATCCCGGATCCAACACATCTCAGAACTGAAACGCGGGGAGTGTGTTTGTTTGTCTGGCAGTGTCAGGGCAACTACTTGATGTTTAAACTGGAATCTCATGCTGTAGTATAATAGCAATGTGTTGAGGGTGAACCACAAGGTCAAGAAACATGATCACAATGCTGAACTCCCACTGACTAACTGTGAGTATGTGTATCTCTGTATGTAGCCGGTGGCTTTGTCGTCCACTTTGCGGCGTCTGGGGGAGGAGGTGTCCAGGGTTCCGACCCAGCAGCAGGACCCCAGTGGCCCTCTGAAGACCAGGGGCCCTCCTCTACCTCCCTCGCTGTACAGGAGCCTCTGTCCCCACACACGTCTCCTGTCCTCCCTCATCATCCTCAGGACCGTCACCCAGGGTAAAACCCTGCTACACTACATATACACACACAACGTCTAATGCAAACACATATCCAATAATTCTATATTCTTCCTAAATCCAGGGGATATCCTTTGATATGTCTCAATTCGGTTTTTGGTGTAGTTATGTGAAGTCCCCAGCAGAGGGCAGTGTGGTTTTCCATTGGTTATGTATACAGGTTTATTTAATTGTCTCTTTCTAGTGAGTGTAACTCATACAGTAGTACTGTGCTCTATAGAGAGCCGTGCAGCTATCAATCAATCCCAACCAATCAAATGTTATTTGTTTTGTGATATTCACAAATACATTTGTAAGCAAGTTCTTAACAGCAACCCAAGCCTAAACCCCCAAAGAGCAAGCCTTCTGCCAGGTTGACTCAGCTCGGTCTCTGGATGGACATGAAACTGGTTTGTTCATATAGGAAGAATATTTCTTCTTATTTCTTTAATCAGTACCATGTCAGACTGAGGTATCAGGCTCCAAAAAGCTTTTAACCGTCTACAGAAAAACATCTGAACTAATAAAAACCTGTCGACAGACAGACAGACAGACAGACAGACAGACAGACAGACAGACAGACAGACAGACAGACAGACAGACAGACAGACAGACAGACAGAAGGGGTTAGAATGAGAATGAGAATGGTCTGGGTCGTGTAAAGAAAACAAATCATTCTGGAAACTCAGTGCCTTAATGGGTTTGGACCAGAGAGAGAGGGAGGCAGGCAGGCTTTGGGTCAGGAGGGTTCTGGTGTACCCCCCAGCCCCCTGGCTAGGCCAGTTACAGACTACAGTGCTGTGTATCTGGAGATCATCAGTGACACAGGCCCCATAAAGATGACTTCTCAGTAACCAGGATGTCACTCCTAGCCACTCTCACTCTGTCTGCTTATACTGGGTTGTTCATTATCCACTACTCCTGTCTGTACGGCTCTGACTAGGGGAGAGAGGAGCAAGCAGACATAACAGCAGTTTGTCAGAGTCACATTCAGAGTGTCAGCTCCAGTGTGATTTATCCCTGGGGCTTTAGACAGACCTGTTCACTGATCTCCCAAGTCTAGGTGAGCCTCCAGCTGGGATGGGATAAGTGTTGGTAGCAGTGAGATGGCGGTTGGATTTCAGTGGCAGCGTCCAGGTTGTCTGTGTGACCTAACTCCTATTTTCCCTCCAGCTGACATCCTAGCCCAGGTGTTGGACTCCCTCCACAGTGACCTGGTGTGTGTGGATGTCCGGGGGCTGTTTCTTCAGTACGAGGGAGTGTCAGTCCTCCTAGCCCTGCTCCGAGGAGGGAAGGGGGGGCTGCAGACCCCCCTAGACATCCTACTGCAGCTCAGCACAGAGTCACGTAAGTATAGATACACTACTTCTCTCACTATTAATCAAAGGTAACCTGTGTGTGGTGTGAAATGCATATCCCACTCCCCCTGAGACACCCTCAGAGAGTGGGGTCACGGCCACTGACGCCGACCCTGGTTAAGTGCCTTGGCTCAAGATTTCACCTGGTCTGCTCGGGGATTCAAGCTAGCAACCCTTTGATTACTGACCCAACGCTCTAACCACTAAGATACCTGCCACCCTCAGTCAGTGCAGCTCAAAGCCCCATGAGTATGGAGACACCCCACAGATTCCCACCACAATATACTCTCCATAACAGTACAGTTACAGTATGCTCCTATTATGTGCTTCATGTTTGACTAATTTGTGTCATTGGCTGATACTGAACAAAGTGTTTGTGTTTTGTGTGTACATATATACCGTGGGGCAAAAAAGTATTTAGTCAGCCACCAATTGTGCGAGTTCTCCCACTTAAAAAGATGAGAGATGCCTGTAATTTTCATCATAGGTACACTTCAAATATGACAGACAAAATTAGAAAAAAAATCCAGAAAATCACATTGTAGGATTTTTTATGAATTTATTTGCAAATTATGGTGGAAAATAAGTATTTGGTCACCTACAAACAAGCAAGATTTCTGGCTCTCACAGACCTGTAACTTCTTCTTTAAGAGGCTCCTCTATCCTCTACTCGTTACCTGTATTAATGGCACCTGTTTGAACTTGTTATCAGTATAAAAGACACCTGTCCACAACCTCAAACAGTCACACTCCAAACTCCACTATGGCCAAGACCAAAGAGCTGTCAAAGGACACCAGAAACAAAATTGTAGACCTGCACCAGGCTGGGAAGACTGAATCTGCAATAGGTAAGCAGCTTGGTTTGAAGAAATCAACTGTGGGAGCAATTATTAGGAAATGGAAGACATACAAGACCACTGATAATCTCCCTCGATCTGGGGCTCCACGCAAGATCTCACCCCGTGGGGTCAAAATGATCACAAGAACGGTGAGCAAAAATCCCAGAACCACACGGGGGGACCTAGTGAATGACCTGCAGAGAGTTGGGACCATATTAACAAAGCCTACCATCAGTAACACACTATGCCGCCAGGGACTCAAATCCTGCAGTGCCAGACGTGTCCCCCTGCTTAAGCCAGTACATGTCCAGGCCCGTCTGAAGTTTGCTAGAGAGCATTTGGATGATCCAGAAGAAATTGGGAGAATGTCATATGGTCAGATGAAACCAAAATATAACTTTTTGGTAAAAACTTAACTCGTTGTGGTTGGAGGACAAAGAATGCTGAGTTGCATCCAAAGAACACCATACCTACTGTGAAGCATGGGGGTGGAAACATCATGCTTTGTGGCTGTTTTTCTGCAAAGGGACCAAGACGACTGATCCGTGTAAAGGAAAGAATGAATGGGGCCATGTATCGTGAGATTTTGAGTGAAAACCTCCTTCCATCAGCAAGGGCATTGAAGATGAAACGTGGCTAGGTCTTTCAACATGACAATGATCCCAAACACACCGCCCGGGCAACGAAGGAGTGGCTTCGTAAGAAGCATTTCAAGGTCCTGGAGTGGCCTAGCCAGTCTCCAGATCTCAACCCCATAGAAAATCTTTGGAGGGAGTTGAAAGTCAGTGTTGCCCAGCAACAGCCCCAAAACATCACTGCTCTAGAGGAGATCTGCATGGAGGAATGGGCCAAAATACCAGCAACAGTGTGTGAAAACCTTGTGAAGACTTACAGAAAACGTTTGACCAACAAAGGGTATTTAACAAAGTATTGAGATAAACTTTTGTTATTGACCAAAATACATATTTTCCATCATAATTTCCAAATACATTCATAAAAAATCCTACAATGTGATTATCTGGATTTTTTCCCTCATTTTGTCTGTCATAGTTGAAGTGTACCTATGATGAAAATTACAGGCCTCTCTCATCTTTTTAAGTGGGAGAACTTGCACAATTGGTGGCTGACTAAATACTTTTTTGCCCCACTGTGTATATATATATATATATATATATATATATATATATATATATATATATATATATATATGTATGTGTGTGTGTGTGTGTGTGTGTGTGTGTGTGTGTGTGTGTGTGTCTGAGAGACACTGAGCAGAGCTAAGCTCTTGGTCTACTAAAGTCTAGTGTGGCAGGTGGAGATCTCAGCACCCCACTATGATTTATGGGAGAGCTGGTGATTAGCGTGGTTTACAGGGGAGTAATGAGGTGAGTGTGAGTGAAGCCATGACGGAGAGTTGGGGTTCACACCTGAAGGTCACCACTAAACCGCCTGACACACCTCCCCTGTCTTGTACTACTGCAGGCTTGCTCAGTGTCTGCCTACAATGCAGCCTCCTCGAGCCCTGTACAGTTCGGTATGGCTGGGTTCCTTCATGCAGTTCACACCAGAAGGTCAACTCAATTTCCCCTCTGTGGCTGCCCTGTTAAGATGCCTGCATACTGGGTTCGGTTTAGTGAACGTCTGTGCCTCGCATACTCCCGACTTTTGCTTAAATAATCAGAAAAAAGACGCCATTATACAGCCAGTATACATTTCCTCAAAATGGTCTGAATGAATCTAAGATAACACTAGAAATGTCATGAATTTTTACGTTTTTTGCCTAAGATGTTTGCTGCAGTATTTCTCAAGTAAATATATTTGCATGAAAACATGTTGTCTCTCTTTGAATGTCAACAAAAACTTCACTGAAGAACCCCTACTGTTGCCTCAAGAAAACATTTTGTGGCACAAACACCCAAAGACAAAACTAACAAAAACGTCACAAAATGTTGTATGTGCACAAACTGTTTTGGATGGGAAGCATGCGGACGCCTTTATACAGTACTCCTGCGTAGTGTCACACACACACACAGAGGTCTGGTTCACACCTGCAGGTCACCCTCTCCCCAGAGTGTGTCCTGTCCTACAGTAGGCCTGATTAGTGTCTGTGCCCAAGGAAAAGCCCCCATATAACGCTCTCAGGCTATATTACAGTAATCCAGTCCATGTGTCCTATAGAGACAGGGGGAGAACCAGGGGGGACCATAAAGAGAACCCCCTCCTCCCTAAATCAGTCTGGACATGGACCATTCTACCACTGACCCATAGTGTTTGAAGTTTCTCTCCCCTGTCCCACATACAGTAAGGCTGAAAGAGCCTGAAGAGAGGAGAGGCTAGGGACCAGATGGAGGTGTCTAGCTCTCTGCTACAGTAACAGGGATGGACCTCCTGGGTCTCTGCCAGTCTGCTAAAGTACAGTAGCTACAGTAACACCATGAGGCTGTCTCTAAAGCAGATTGCTTTTTCATGCACAATTACCCCACAAATTACTCTGCTCTTTTATTCCCTATTGAACCTATCACAGAGAAAATGAATGTTTGAATTGAATCCCCCAGGTCATTTTTTTACGTGTTTTTTTGTGCAAGTATGTGTTCTCAGTCAACTGAACTAGTAAAATAAAATGTGTTGATTGTAAAAATAGAAATGTGTAGTAATTTTGGGGCAGTTCTCTGTTGGTTATGAGAAGTACTGTGTCATGTTGGATCAAGTTTAAAATATACAAAATATACATTTTCACAAAGTCTGCTGCCTCTGTATGATGGAAATTTGCATATACTCCGGAATGTTATGAAGAGTGATCAGATTAATTGCAAAGTCCCTCTTTGCCATGCAAATGAACTGAATCCCCAAAAAACATTTCTACTGCATTTCAGCCCTGCCACAAAAGGACCAGTTGACATCATGTCAGTGATTCTCTCGTTAACACAGGTGTGAGTGTTGACGAGGACAAGGCTGGAGATCACTCTGTCATGCTGATTGAGTTTGAATAACAGACTGGAATCTTCAAAAGGAGGATGGTGCTTGGAATCATTGTTCTTCCTCTGTCAACCATGGTTACCTGCATGGAAACACGTGCCGTCATCATTGCTTTGCACAAAAAGGGCTTCACAGGCAAGGATATTGCTGGCAGTAAGATTGCACCTAAATCAACCATTTATCGGATCATCAAGAACTTCAAGGAGAGCAGTTCAATTGTTGTGAAGAAGGCTTCAGGGCACCCAAGACAGTCCAGCAAGCGCCAGGACCGTCTCCTAAAGTTGATTCAGCTGTGGGATCGGGGCACCACCAGTACAGAGCTTGCTCAGGAGTGGCAGCAGGCAGGTGTGAGTGGGGACTGAGGACTGGGGTAAAGTCACTCACAATTTTGCCTAAGAACACAGCCATGAATAAAGAATGGTACCAACACATCCTCCGAGAGCAACTTCTCCCAACCATCCAGGAACAGTTTGGTGACAAACAATGCCTTTTCCAGCATGATGGAGCACCTTGCCATAAGGCAAAAATGATAACTACGTGGCTCGGGGAACAAAATATCAATATTTTGGGTCCATGGCCAGGAAACTCCCCAGACCTTAATCCCATTGAGAACTCAATCCTCAAGAGGCAGATGGACAAACAAAAACCCACAAATTCTTATAAACTCCAAGCATTGATTATGCAAGAATGGGCTGCCATCAGTCAGGATGTGGCCGAGAAATTAATTGACAGCATGCCAGGGCGGATTGCAGAGGTCTTGAAAAAGGGTCAACACTGCAAATATTGACTCTTTGCATCAACTTCATGTAATTGTCAATAAAAGCCTTTGACACTTATGAAATGCTTGTAATTATACTTCATTATTCCATAGTAACATCTGACAAAAATATCTGAAGACACTGAAGCAGCAAACTTTGGAAATTAATATTTGTGTCATTCTCAACTTTTGGCCACGACTGTACACTTATGGTTGTGATTGTAGTCTATACAGACTTTTACCATACTGATTGACTGGCTCTGATTTGACTTATCTGAGAGAAACATGCTGAGATCTATGCCTACCTGTAAGACAGAGTTAACACTGACAATATGGACTCTGCTTGACCTGAAATCATGTAGATTTACTCTCGTTTGCTGAGTAGAATTGATTAGCATCTGTACTAGGACTGGAACTCTTCAGCTGGGTTCCTGGTCCATTCTGCTCGCAGCAGAGGCTGGTTGTACAGTTATAGGCCCGATGATGGGATGACTGAGCTGGTTAACAGGAGTAGACAGGACTGTGTAGGGTTCTTCAGTGGAACTGTCTGTCTGCCTGTGTGTAACAGTGCCTGTTAACTATCATCAATCATTTGAATAGCCACGCTAGCTTCACCCTCATGTGGGTGCTAGCAAGCATGCTAGATAGTGCTATGCATCAATAGCCAATCCAGTAGAGGCTGGAAGCTATAGTGAGCTTCGATTGGTCAACCGCACCGCAAGATCACAGAGTATTTGCATGAAGTTCAGCTTTCCCCAATTTAGGTCCCGCCCTGTTAACCCTCTCTCGCCCATGCTCGCATCCCCCACCGGCCCCCCCGCCTACGTCTCTCCCTCCATATAAAATAAATGGCTTCCGTTGTTTCATCACCCACATCGTCTTCAGTTAACAGTTACCGTAATGTTCTTCAGAGCAACTGTTTGTCTGTCCGTCCTTCTGTATACCTATCTAAGTGTTTCCCTCTCTGCAGGGTATCTGTCTGAGTTCCTGTCTGCTTGCAGCACTGAAGAGTTCTTCCGTACTGCAGCTCTCCTTGTGAAGAACCCCAGACTAGAACTTCCTCTTCTGGAGAAACTCTCCATCATCCTACAGAAACTCTCCAAGATCAGGTGAGACAAACTGATCATATAGGACCAAAGAATATCTAATAATATAGGACCAAAGAATATCTAGTAATATAGGACCAAAGAATATCTAGTAATATAGGACCAAAGAATATCTAGTAATATAGGACCAAAGAATATCTAGTAATATAGGACCAAAGAATATCTAGTAATATAGGACCAAAGAATATCTAGTAATATAGGAACAAAGAATATCTAGTAATATAGGACTAAATAATATCTAGTAATATAGGACCAAAGAATATCTAGTAATATAGGACCAAAGAATATAGGACAGATTATTACAAGATCCCGTGTATTTGCAACACATGTGGTGCTAGGTATACTATCATTCATAGACTCAGTGTTACATACACTCTGTTTTCTTGTTTTCACAGGAAGAACAGGCGGCTGTTTGAGCTCTGCTCTCTTCATCTGCTGCTGCAGGAGATGCACAGAACAACTGACCCTACACTCACCTTCTTGTCATTGAACCTTAGCTCTATACTTCTCAATCTGAAATAACACACTCACACACAACCTTATTGTGGTGGTGACTTTTTATTTTTGTCCAGTTTTGAAATATGTTTTTATATGATCTTAACCTATATATTGTACATTGTTTTGAACATGTTTACCATCTGCTATGAAATGAGCATCATGTTGGGAGAGGCTATGTTTGTCTCATGCATTCTGAGGTAAAGATGATTTCACTAGGAAGCTTTTAAAAGCAATAAACTAAGAAATTATGGGAAACAGTGTTCGATTTCTCTGTCTTATAGTTACGAAATACATTAGTTTATGTCACACATGTTTTCTATAAACCTGTTTGTTTGTTATGGACTAAAGCTGGAGGTTTTTAACAAGTCCAGAATGGTTCTGTTTGGTGAGGAGAATATCCCACTGACAGACATTTCTGATCTCTCCTCTGTAAAGAGCCCTGTTAGTCAGTATGTTGAATAAAACATCTAATTGAAACTTTACTGGTTTGTCAGGGTGTTGGTCCCTGTTCACCTTGGAATTTCAGGCAAAGTGTTTATAGGAAAGTTTGCCTATTATTATACAGACTTTTCTAAAATGTTGGTCTGCTGCTTAGTTTCTTCATCACCTCACAAAATAAAAGTCCTGCATAAGTGTGTGGTGTTGGCAAGCAAGCGCTGGAGAACGGTCTTGTGCATGAACCAGTTAATTTAGTAAGGCTCTATAACAGTCCTAAACACTTACTGCTTCAGAACCTGTCACTGATTTATTGACTTTCATTACTTCCATTACTCACTATGGGCCACAGTGGGCCTGCTATATGTCACACACACACAGCCCCTGCGCAGCGTCAGGCCCTGAGCTGCGGTCCCTCTAATTTATGTTAGTGTTTCCCAGTGGAGTAGGTCTCTGGAAACTTAGTTAAAGATTCCCTGGCCTCCAATCTGGCCAGTCTACCTCATGAGAACATTATTTACCTGTCTAATGTTAGTGGCTATGCTTCACCACCGATATAAAGTCAGTCCATCATGTTGGACGTTACAGACCACCAAATGTATATTATTTCTCTGAGTTGGCTGAGTTATAAGATGGCAGGGTGATGCAGTTAAGGCATTGTGCTTCAGTTATGTACTTGACTGTAAATCTAGTCCTGAGAGAGTGTACTGTGAGTGGAACCATGTGGTTGGCAAAGTGCTTGTTGAGAGAGCGAGCATGACCACAGTGGCCTGTTGGCCTGGGTATTCACTCCTTATTAATGCAGGGGACTGGGTCTTGTCCTGAGCTCTCTCTCTCTCCCTGTACTATTCAGTGCCTCCCTCTACTCCTACTTTCTTATACTTTTGTATAAACAGTGTATGTGGACTCCCTTCAAATGAGTGGATTCGGCTACTTCAGTCACACCCGTTACTGACGTGTATAAAATTGAGCACATAGCCATGCAATCTCCATAGACAAATTTGGCAGTTGAATGGCCTTACTGAAGACCTCAGTGACTTTCAACGTGGCACCATCACAGGATGCCACCTTTCCAACAAGTCAGTTCGTCATATTTCTGCCCTGCTACAGCTGCCCCGGTCAACTCTATGTGCTGTTATTGTGAAGTGGAAAGGGCTCAGCCGTGAAGTGGTAGGCCACACAAGCTCACAGAACGGGACCGCTGAAGCTCGTAGCTCGTAAAAATCGTCTGTCTTCAGTTGCAACACTCACTACCTAGTTCCAAACTGCCTCTGGAAGCAACAACAGCACAATAACTGTTAGTCGGGAGCTTCATGAAATGGGTTTCTATGCCCGAGCAGCCACACACAAGCCTAAGATCACCATGTGCAATGCCAAGCATCGGCTAGAGTGGTGTAAAGCCTGCTGCCATTGGACTCTGGAGCAGTAGAAACATGTTCTCTGGAGTGATGAATCACGCTTAACCATCTGACAGTACGACGGACGAATCTGGGTTTGGTGGATGCCAGGAGAACTCTACCTGCCCGAATGCGTAGTGCCAACTGTAAAGTTTGGTGGAGGAGGAATAATGCTCTGGGGCTGTTTTTTTATGGTTCGCGCTAGGCCCCTTAGTTCTAGTGAAGGGAAATCTTAACGCTGCAGTATACAATGACATTCTAGACGATTCTGTACTTCCAACTTTGTGGCAGCAGTTTGGGGAAGGCCCTTTCCTGTTTCAGCATGACAGCATGCAAAAATCGAGGTCCATACAGAAATAGTTTGTCGAGATCAGTGTGGAAGAACATGACTGGCCTGCACTGACCTCAACCCCATTGAACACCTTTGGGATGAATGTCAATGCCGACTGCGAGCCAGGCCTAATCGCCCAACATCACTGCCCGACCTCACTAATGCTCTTGTGGCTGAATGGAAGCAAGTCCCCGCAGCAATGTTCCAACATCTAGTGGAAAGCCTTCTCAGAAGAGTGGAGGCTGTTATAGCAGCAAAGGGGGGACCAACTCCATATTAATGCCCCTGATTTTGGAATGAGATGTTGATACAGCACTAGTTTAACACATTAGTCCTCAGATGCCCTGTCCTCTGCTGCCTTTGCTTCTAATGTAAACTGTCTGCCATTGTGCTGTATTTTCAGATAAAGGCTTGTTTGTATTATGCAACATGCATGCTAGAAGGCTGTATATCTGGGGAATGACTTTCCCTCCTATAGTTCTCTCTATGCTGCTGCATATCTTGGTTGGCTGGGGAGAATACATTGTTTCCCATATTTGTCTGACAGTGATTAATAATGAATGACATCCACAGTGTTGAATTGTTCCCTGCATATTCTGGGATTAGACAGCAACGGGCCTTCATTATATATTATACTACTGTACCAACATTAGGATATAGGATGTCACTGTACTAGAAACATAAAGATATTGGATGTACCAGAGATATGAAACAAGCTGGAGCCCTGTTTGGGGAATAAGAGTAAGCAAGTATGTATTGGTGGAAAATGTGTATGTGTGTGCATTCTTGTGTTAGTGAGCAACTGTTGGTGTTCACACTGGTAGGTGTGTGTGTGCGCGTGTGTTAGCAGCTACGGTAACTAGCTGAGCTGTATGAACCTTGACTGTTTGTTGGCACTCCCTGCCCTTAG
Organism: Oncorhynchus kisutch; assembly: GCF_002021735.2. Taxonomy (NCBI): domain Eukaryota; kingdom Metazoa; phylum Chordata; class Actinopteri; order Salmoniformes; family Salmonidae; genus Oncorhynchus; species Oncorhynchus kisutch. The sequence goes on along the minus strand of NC_034175.2, from coordinate 57,307,134 downwards.
GAGTCCAGCTCTCTGTCTCACCTCGCTGCGATCACGCTAAGCCAAGTGCTAATAACTGGCCCTCATGGGCCTGAAACACACACACACACACCTAAGTAGGGAGGATTCTCTCTAGCTGAGCTATTTGTAATGTGATGATCCACGTCTTCTCCAGCCTAGTCACAGGAGACCGTCTATTCTCTGTACACCTCACATCTCAGGCCAGTAGAGAGATGGACGTCATGATTTATCACAAACGATGGCTGTGTGATATCTTGGCAGACAGACTAGCATGGCAGAGCCTGGTTAGTATGATGCTTCAAGGTCTGATGTCATGATTTCACACAAATAGATATCGAGTAACTAGATTTCCACCAGTGCCCGGCTGTGGTGTAAATCTCTCCAGTAATCTGAGATCTATGGTAATTGGCTGTTCCAGCAGATTCCTCTTATTTGACAGAATAGTTTGATCGACCGCAGAACACATGACATCATTTATGTTAACTACAAGAGGGAAAATAAGTGGTATTATTATTGGAATAACTGTTGACAAAACCTTTGTTAAACCGTCAAAATATCCTGTTATCAGTTTATCTTCATCAAAATAAATAAAAACATGAACTTTTAAATTGATACTTCTTTATTGATGCATACAGTATGTACAATAATAAGTTATATATACACTTACGTTTGTTTCCATGAAAAATAGTTTGTTTCTGTAGTCTAATCAGTGGAGCTTTGTGATACTGAGGTAAGAGAACCAGGTTCTGTACATACAGTACAGTCAATCATCTTCTGTCATTCAGCGGCCTACCTAACCTACGAGCCTTCCGTTGATGCTGTGTTTGGATTGGAAAGAACAAGGATAAACTAAAAGAAGCCATTATGGATACCTGCTAAATGATGAGCATTGTACATGCACATTTATGATTCATATACACTACCGGAGTCCAGACCCTTTAAACATGGCTAACTTGAAACACCAGAGCAGTGAAGACACACTGAGAGATGGGATTGTGCCTCCCCAGTCACTCAACAGAAACAATATACATGGAGGTATAGAAAGACACCGTTTAAACCATATAAACCAAACACACGTTCTCTTGTTCCTGAAATGTCTTTAGCTAGGAGCTTATCACCATTAGCTGATATGTGCTGAATGGCACAAAATGGCTGCCGTCCTGTGGCATCACCCAGAATAGCATCAGAGCCAGGCTGACCATAGTGTAGTGTAGCGCTGGGTCTTCTGGTGTCCTGTTTTCCTGCATTTCTCAGGCTGCATAGTCTGTCTATAAGCTAAGCTCTTTAATGGTCTCTGGCATCTGGTATTTACTGGTTCATTGGTTTTAGTGGTTAATTAGGTGCTGAAAGTCTCGACTGTAAACCACAACATTATTAGATCAGACTGCCACAAGTCAACCAATTAGAGCCAGTGGTAGCAGCTGACCGCTGGGGGGGGGGGGGGGGGGGGGGGGGTTGAGAGGATATGGGGCCACGGGGATCCTGGCAGAGAGAGGTCCATTATGCCCTTTTCAAAATCTCATATTATAATATGTACAAAATGTAATTTATATAAAATCTCTATATATTTTTTTATCAAAAGCTTTTGTTGAGGCATCCAGCACAATGTTAATTGCCAGAGGGAGAAAAAGAGACGAAAAGAGAAGGAGAGAGATCTGAAATCTAGGAAGGCCTACTGGCATTCTTCATGTGGAGGGGTACGGGTGTTTGATTGTGAATGTATGTGTGCGGGTATGTGCACATGGGTGTACTGCATCTGTGCATAAACGTGTGTTCATGTGTGTGTGGGAGTCAGACGCTTGCACAGCGTGGTGAGGACAGAGGAACAGTGTGTGTGTCTCCTCCTCCCAGTACATCAGAACACAGTGACTCCACAGCATCCAGTCTCTCTATCTGCACCAGTCTGGTGAGCAGGTCTGGGATGCTATAGCCGGCGGTACTGATCCTTTCAAACAGCTGCAGGCCGTCACTCATCCCTCCGATCTCATCCCTCTTCAGGCCAAAGCTCTCTGCCAGGTGTCTCCAGGTCTTCACCACGGCTGCCTCGCTACTGTAGGAGGAGCTCAGCATCCGACTGGCCTTCTCCAGACAGTCAAACGGTAGTTCTGTAGGACTCAGACCTGGGGAGAGGAAGGGAGAGGGAGGGTTAGGGATGTGTGTGTTGTAGCAAGAGTTCAGCATACAAGTGTCCTTCGCTAGACAGTTGAAGGGTAGTTCTATAGGGCTGAAGCCCGGGGTGGACATGTGAGTTCTCACCCTCGGCTACACTGCAGGCTCTAGCATACAGATCCAGGATCTTCTTCCTCCGGCTCTGAATCTGAAGGAAGAGACAGAGTGAAAGGTAGAGTAGGTTATAAAGTAATTACATTGCAATGCATTGTAAAAGTACATAGTTGGATGTGAATGACTGTGTTCTCTCTCACCCCTGTAGCCTTGTTGTAGTTGTTGTTATTGATGATGTTAGCATTGCCATTGCTAATGTTGTTAGCGTTGATAGGGCTGGTGGGGTTGGATCCAGTCTTATCCCTGTCGAGAAGCCCCAGAGAGAGCAGGCAGAGGTCCGGCTTGTTGCCCAGGTTCAGAAGACAGAGGCTGGGGTTAGGATCAGCCGCCCCCTGCCTCTCCAACGCTGCCTCCTCATCACTGTCCATACTACGACTCAACAGCTGCTCGTTCTCTGACGATGCATCATTCTCACTGGGGAGGAGAGAGAAAATCAAGTTGAGTTGTCAAAACTCAAAATCGGTCAGCATAATAACAGTAAGTCTTCATGACCTTTTATTTTGCAGTGTCTAGTTATGGTAATGTACTGTAGCTTCAACCTTAATGTTATACTGCAAATAGACTCATGTTTTATATTACATATTTAGCTTCAGATCCACAGAATGTTATTAACAGCGTGTGTAAGACTGGGAAGTTCTCCCAAAAACACCTTGTTGACAAAGATTCTCAGAGATACGCACACAATAGCAATGTTTCACTGACACACACACACACACACAAACACACACACACACACACACACACACACACACACACACACACACACACACACACACACACACACACACACACACACACACACACACACACACACACACACACACACACACACACACACACACACACACACACACACACACACACACACACACACAGGCATTGTTTCCTAGTCACCCTACACCTACTCAGCGAAGACGGTGAGTTAGCACATCCTCTGGCATGCAGCTACCCACACTGTTTACCACTGCTGAGTCTGGCTAGGTGATGTAATGCTAATGTTAATGTGTGTGTTATTGTGTGTGATGACATGTGAGTAGGTCATACAGACCATATACAGTGTGTGTACATGTGACTTGTGATACTGTGTGTATGACACAAACTCATCCTCTGTGTCTACCCATATTTACGTAAATGTGTATGTATCTTCCCCTTGCTCTACCTGTCTGTCTGTCTGTCTGTCTGTGTCATAAAGAATAAGGCTTCATTGTCTGCTAGTGTGGGGTTGAGACAGACAGACAAACAGAAAGCGAGGAGAGAACAGAGAGGGGAAGGAGAGCGATGGAAAGGGAGAAGAGGACAGAGAGGGGAAGAAGAGAGAGGGAAAGGGAGAAGAGGACAGAGAGGGGAAGGAGAGAGGGTGAAAGGGAGAAGAGGACAGAGAGGGGAAGGAGAGAGAGGGAAAGGGAGGAAAGAACAGAGAGAGAAGGGTTTAGCTGGGCTATAGAGTATTTAACCCCATCTCTCCTTACTTCTCTTTGCCTCTCTCTACTACCCACCCACCCCCCTTCTCTCTTTCTCTCTCTATATCTCTCCCTCACCCCCCTCTCCATCCCACCTCCAGGGCTAATCTGTGCTTAGCTAGTTTGCCCTCCAAAACCAGAATCACATTGCTTCAGAAAAATCCTCCGTTTTTCAATGACCCACACAAAGGGGCAGACACACACATACACACACACACACACACACACACACAGACACACACACAGTCTCCCCACTAAAAGGGCTAGCAGCGATGGTCTGCTGCAGTGACTTGTCCTGTGGTAGTCTAATTATGGGCAGATCCCGAAAAACAGATAAAAGAGCCTCTCTGTCTCTGAGGCCCCCAGTCAACCCCTACACACACACACACACACACACACACACACACACACACACACACACACACACACACACACACACACACACACACACACACACACACACACACACACACACACACACACACACATGCACTAAAACACGCTTGCAGACAAGCACACAAACACACTCAAACGCACAAACAAATACAGACAGACCCAAACATGATCTGAGCGATATTGGTAACCATTTCACATCTTTTGCGTTTGTCTGTTCAGCGTGTGTTTGATGTGTCATGTGCGCTGGTGATTATGATACCTTACCTTTTCACCGTCTTCGGAGGTGTGGGTTTGAGTTTGTCGAATTCATCCTTTTCAGAGAAAATTACAACGTTGTCTGAAAAAAAAACATTTATAAAATATACAAATTAGGATGTTTAATAAGTGACACAAACAACAAATACACTACAAGCAAAAGTATGTGGACACCTGTTCGAACATCTCATTCCAAAATCATGGGCATTAATATGGAGTTGGTCCCGCCTTTGCTGCTATCACAGCCTCCACTCTTCTGGGAAGGATTTCCACTAGATCTTGGAACATTGCTGCGGGGACTTGCTTCCATTCAGCCATGAGCATTAGTGAGGTCAGGCACTGATGTAGGGCGATTGGGCCTGGCTCACAGTCGGCGTTCCATTTCATGTGTTTGATGGGTTTGAGGTCAAGGCTCTGTGCAGGCCAGTCAAGTTCTTCGACAAACCATTTCTGTATAGACCTTCCTTTGCCATAAGGTTGGAAGCACAGAATCGTCTACAATGTTGTCACTGGAACTAACAACTTGCTAGTTAAGAACACTATAGAACCAATAACACTACCTAAAACACAACCCTATGGAACTATCCTTGTATAGAGTTTCAGAACGCACCGGTAGATTGGTCCACTTAGAACATGAAAGGCATAAAAACCATAAATGATATGGTAATAGGATAATTGAACTGACCAATGCAGATATTTTCAAATACATGCAACTTACATTCAAAAGTTTCACATCACAACATTTGGATTTGAAATATTTTGGACATCAGAGCAACCTTGAGGAAATCATATTTGAGTCATAAAAGGATGTTCCTATGATAGGGAAGATATACAAAACCTTTTCAGAGCCCATATCCAACTGACAATCTCATAAAGAAAAGGAACTATTGGAACCAAGACTTAAAAAGACCTGATGTTGAGACAAGATGGAGGGAAAGTTGGAGCATAACTAATGAAATTACAGTTAACTAAAATGTATGCTTAATCCAATATAAACTAATGTATAAACTAATGTATAGAATGTATTATACAAGAGACAAAATGCACAAATTCTACATCACAATGATATCATGTCTTAAGTGTAAAACTTACAATGACTCAATAATAAAAGCTATGAAGTCCAAAAGTTATGGGCGGAGTGAAAAAGCTGTCAGAAGTATTACAACGTAATTTTAGTTTTACTCCGTCTGTCTGCATATTTCAAGACATGGCATATTTTTTGAATGTTATCTTTATTTAACTAGGCAAGTCAGTTAAGAACAAATACTTAATTACAATGACAGCCTACTCCGGACAAACCCGGACAACGCTGGGACAATTGTGCGCTGCCCCAATCACAGCCGGATGTGATAGAGCCTGGATTCGAGCTATGTACTGTAGTGACGCCTCTAGCACTGAGATGCAGAGTCTTAGATCGCTGCGCCACTAGGGAGCCCACATGAGGGTGCAGTGAAATTCCTGATGGATTGGATGATACTCGTCTCGTAAATTATCTTGAAAACGCATACTTAAAAACTGGATATGAACCAATCCTCCATCTTTAAGACAATGGAAAAAGCGTGCATGACTGAGAGTAACAAAATGTTGCCATTTGAGGACATGTAGTGCAGGCATTGGAGATAGGGGGGAGAATAAGTGGGTCTGGGCTAGAGGTCGACCGATTATTATTATTTTCAACACTGATACCGATTATTGGAGGACCAAAAAAAGCCGATACCGATTAATCTGCCGATTTGTATTTATTTATTTGTAATAATGACAATTACAACAATAGTGAATGAACACTGTTATTTTAACTTAATATTAAACATCAATAAAATCAATTTAGCCTCAAATAAATAATGAACAATTTTCAATTTGGTTTAAATAATGCGAAAAACAAAGTGTTGGAGAAGAAAGTAAAAGTGCAATATGTGCCATGTAAAAAAGCTAACGTTTCAGTTCCTTGCTCAGAACATGAGAACATATGAAAGCTGGTGGTTCCTTTTAACATGAGTCACCAATATTCCCAGGTAAGAAGTTTTAGGTTGTAGTTATTATAGGATCTTTTAAATATTTTTTATATATATATATATTTTTTTATAGGACTATTATTTTTATAGGACTATTTCTCTCTATACCATTTGTATTTCATATATCTTTGACTATTGGATGTTCTTATAGGCACTCTAGTATTGCCAGTGTAACAGTATAGCTTCCGTCCCTGTCCTCGCCCCAACCTGGGCTTGAACCAGGAACACATCGACAACAGCCACCCTTGAAGCATCGTTAGCCATTGCTCCACAAAGGCCGCGGCCCTTGCAGAGCAACAACTACTTCAAGGTCTCAGAGCGAATGACGTCACCGTTTGAAACGCTATTAGCGAGCACCCCATTAACTAGCTAGCCATTTCACATCGGTTACACCAGCCTAATCTCAGGAGTTGATAGGCTTGAAATCATAAACAGCTCAATGCTTGAAGCACAGCGAAGAGTTGCTGGCAAACCCACGAAAGTGCTGTTTGAATGAATGCTTACGAGCCTGCTGCTGCCTACCACCGCTCAGTCAGACTGCTCTATCAAATATCAAATCATAGACTTAATTATAACATAATAACACACAGAAATGCGAGCCTTAGGTCATTAATATGGTCAATTCCAGAAACTATCATTTCGAAAACAAAACGTTTATTCTTTCATTGAAATACGGAACCGTTCCATATTTTATCTAACGGGTGGCATCCATAAGTCTAAATATTGCGGTTACATTGCACAACCTTCAATGTTATGTCATAATTACGTAAAATTCTAGCAAATTAGTTCGTAACGAGCCAGGCGGCCCAAACTGTTGCATATACCCTGACTCTGCGTGCCATGAACGCAAGAGAAGTGACACAATTTCCCTAGTTTAATATTGCCTGCTAACCTGGATTTCTTTTACCTAAATATGCAGGTTTAAAAATATATACTTCTGTGTATTGATTTTAAGAAAGGCATTGATGTTTATGGTTAGGTACATTCATGCAACAATTGTGCTTTTTTCGCAAATGCTCTTTTGTTAAATCATCCTCCGTTTGGCGAAGTGGGCTGTCTTTGTTATGAAGAAATAGTCTTCACACAGTTCACAACGAGCCAGGCGGCCCAAACTGCTGCATATACCCGGACTCTGTTGCACAGAACGCAAGAGAAGTGACAATTTCCATAGTTAAAAGAAAGTCATGTTAGCAGGCAAAATTAACTAAATATGCAGGTTTAAAAAAATATACTTGTGTATTGATTTTAAGAAAGGCGTTGATGTTTATGGTTAAGTACAAATTGGTGCAACGACAGTGCTTTTTTCGCGAATGCCTTGTTAAATGACCCGTTTGGCAAAGTAGGCAATGATTCAATGATTAATTTACAGGCACCGCATTGATTATATGCAACGCAGGACAAGCTAGATAAACTAGTAATATCATCAATCATGTGTAGTTAACTAGTGATTATGTTAAGATTGATTGTTTTTCATAAAATAAGTTTAATGCTAGCTAGCACCTTACCTTGGCTCCTTGCTGCACTCGCATAACAGGTAGTCAGCCTGCCACGCAGTCTCCTCGTGGAGTGCAATGTAATCGGCCATGATCGGTCTTCAAAAATGCCGATTACCGATTGTTATGAAAACTTGATCGGTCGACCTCTAGTCTGGGAAGGTGTGATGTCGTTGATGTTTGTGTGTGTATGTATGTTGTCTCTTTTGTGTTGTTTACCAATCGTTATTTCTCACACGGTTCCATGAACGCGGGTAAAAGTCTGAAACAAAATAACCAGGGGTCTGCATCGCAGACTCTGGGTTTGAGCCCATGCTCTGTCGCAGCAGGCCGCGACCGGGAGGTCCGTGGGGCGACACACAATTGGCCTAGCGTCGTCCGGGTTAGGGAGGGTTTGGCCGGTAGGGATATCCTTGTCTCATTGCGCACTAGCGACTCCTGTGGCGGGCCGGGCGCAGTGCACGCTAACCAGGTCGCCAGGTGCACGGTGTTTCCTCCGAAACATTGGTGCGGCTGGCTTCCGGGTTGGATGCGCGCTGTGTTAAGAAGCAGTGCGGCATGGTTGGGATGTGTTTCGGAGGACGCATGGCTTCTTTCCCGGGCCCGTACGGGAGTTGTAGCGATGAGACAAGATAATAACTACTAACAATTGGATACCACGAAAACGGGGGTCAAATTCCTAAAAAATACAAATAAATAACCAGGGGAACAGAGGTCCCATTATTTTCCAAATAAATCAATTAACAGGACTGTAGTGTTCAAATGCAATCACATCAATGTTTAAAGCCTGTAAATGACTTGCACTGCCAGCCTAGATAGTGTATGCCTCAGAGACGTCAGACCTACACTCATAGTTCCCAGCTCTACCGGAGATGTGAATCATAGAGTTACGAAACAGCTACTCAATACACACAGACATGCGTGCACACACACTTTTCCCAATACATAAACACACACATACAGTATGCTTTCACCAATACATAAACACACACATACAGTATGCTTTCACCAATACATAAACACACACATACAGTATGCTTTCACCAATACACTTAGAACATATAAACATACTGTACATTCAGTTTCGTGAATAAAACACTTTTGTTTGATTCTTAATTTGCAAGCCTAAACAGGTTGATTTCTAAACCTAAAGGACTGTATGTATAACTATTACCATACCAGAGGTAAAATGGTAGGCCTACAGTTTGTGAGACGCCAGTAGGTGTATTATTGTCAGGTAGAATGTTGATAACATTCTAGTTAGTGAGAGGGGAACACTGACAGCCTAGAGCTAGGGCCACAGTCTAATCTAAACATTCCAACATGCTACGCTCAATCAGTGTCAAACCCACAGACACCAGGCATGACAGACAGCCACCACGGATGAGAATGCCTTTATGTTAGTAATAGACTAGACTATAGATTAAGCCTGAGGCCCCAGCCGGTACTATACATTATGTTAGTAATAGACTAGACTATAGATTAAGCCTGAGGCCCCAGCCGGTACTATACATTATGTTAGTTATAGACTAGACTATAGATTAAGCCTGAGGCCCCAGCCGCTACTATACATTATGTTAGTTATAGACTAGACTATAGATTAAGCCTGAGGCCCCAGCCGCTACTATATATTATGTTAGTTATAGACTAGACTATAGATTAAGCCTGAGGCCCCAGCCGCTACTATACATTATGTTAGTTATAGACTAGACTGCAGATTAAGCCTGAGGCCCCAGCCGCTACTATACATTATGTTAGTTATAGACTAGACTGCAGATTAAGCCTGAGGCCCCAGCTGCTACTATATATTATGTTAGTTGACTGTCGTGTGGTTTTCTGTTTCCTGAGGTATCATTTTGTAAAGCTGTGTTGTAGTGTCTCACCTGGAACATCTTTCTTGTCCTCCTGTTTGTTGGTCTGAGCCTCCACAGCCTTCACCACCTGACCTGAGCAGCACGCTGCACACAGAGAGAGAACATTCAGTAACTGTGCACACTGATGTCCCATTTAACACAGGGAGGGAACCTAACTGAAACTGTGTGTGTATGTGCATGTGTGTGATTGTTACCCTGTCCGCTGGGCTTGGCTTTGAGGATGTAGAACATGATAATGAGGACGATGGCGATGGCCATGATGAAGATGGTTGACATGGCAATGATGAGAGCGGTTGCTAGGTGACCCTGTCCTGTGGCGTCTTTGTGAGGGTGAGGGAACATGGTAGTACTGCTGGTTGAGACACTGGGGACTTTGGTAAGCATGCCTGGAACACACAGATACTACACAGTTACTACACAGATACTACACAGTTACTACACAGATACTATACAGGTAATTCATCTAAGGGTAGCCATGACCCTCATGATGTCTTACCCCTCAGGGGTGTGTGCTTAGTCCCCTCCTGTACTCCCTGTTCACCCAAGTTTACCGAAAACACAACGATGGTAGGCCTGATCACTAGCTAGCTAACATTAGCGTTAGCCACCTAGTCACCTAGCTAACTTTAGCCACAACAAATTGGAATTTGTAACATATCATACATTTAGCAAATTGGTAACATATTGTACGTTTAGCAAATTGGTAACATCATATGAATTGTAATTCATAAACATATCATGATGGACTTCCACAAATTAACACAAACTATATGAGACGTAACATATCATACTAAATGGAGTGTCTCGGATTTACGTACAGAATAATACAACATTCTCTGAGACCACATTGTTCCTACAGTGAGACATCAGAATAGACCAAGGCTTTCAACCCTACAGACAGATGTCAGAATAGACCAAGGCTTTCAACCCTACAGACAGACATCAGAATAGACCAAGGCATTCAACCCTACAGACAGATGTCAGAATAGACCAAGGCTTTCAACCCTACAGACAGACATCAGAATAGACCAAGGCTTTCAACCCTACAGACAGATGTCAGAATAGACCAAGGCTTTCAACCCTACAGACAGATGTCAGAATAGACCAAGGCTTTCAACCCTACAGACAGACATCAGAATAGACCAAGGCTTTCAACCCTACAGACAGACATCAGAATAGACCAAGGCTTTCAACCCTACAGACAGACATCAGAATAGACCAAGGCTTTCAACCCTACAGACAGATGTCAGAATAGACCAAGGCTTTCAACCCTACAGACAGACATCAGAATAGACCAAGGCTTTCAACCCTACAGACAGACATCAGAATAGACCAAGGCTTTCAACCCTACAGACAGATGTCAGAATAGACCAAGGCTTTCAACCCTACAGACAGACATCAGAATAGACCAAGGCTTTCAACCCTACAGACAGATGTCAGAATAGACCAAGGCTTTCAACCCTACAGACAGACGTCAGAATAGACCAAGGCTTTCAACCCTACAGACAGACGTCATCTCCTCTAAAGCTTTTGGACATCTTTATGCTGCTTCAGACTTTATTTATTCACTGATCAGATCAGACTGATGAGGTCTATCATTGTATGAGACTGCTGCAGTTACATTAGACAAACCTTTAAACCCAGTCTGTTACAGTAGATGGTGGTAAACGGAGGCCAGACAGAGGTGGTATAGATATGTATAGGTGCATATAGCCTGGAGAGATGGTATGACAGGCTGCTGTTGAAGAGACGACCCAGTGCATGTGGAAACATGTTAATCATCATTTTCATGCCCTCCAAACTTTTTAATTATCACACCGCGCCATGCTGGGAGCTAGCTGGGCTCAGCGGTAACACACACACACGCACACACACTGAGCTGGAAGACGGAGTAATTGACAGATTACTTGGCGAGTGCTAGCCTGTCTTGACCCTGAGCTAGTAACTCTATGCTTCAACTACATATTTCAAGACTTCATTTAAAACAGTTAATTAAAATGTACCCTCACACGTTCCCTCCCTCCCTCTCTTCCTCCCTAACTCACTCCCTGCCTGGAAGAAACAATTAGACACTTGTTAAAACGTTTCTGTTTGTTGGTATACACTCATCTGTCCTCCTCCCTCCTTCCCTCTCTCTCATCCTCCTCATAGCAGCTTCCAATCTGTTTGAGGTTTTCATATTTCAAAACACAGTCATTCAAATTACACATATATATTAATTTCCGGTCAAAACAATGTGCCAGTGAGTGTTGGTTTGAGCGACGGACACAAAAACAATTCCTGGGTTTGAGCATTATCATGAGGAAGCTGTTCCAGACGCTGGCGAGTTAACATCCTGCTGCTTCGCCCTGTCTGTCTGTCTGTCTGTCTGTCTGTCTGTCTGTCTGTCTGTCTGTCTGTCTGTCTCTGTCTGTCTGTCTGTCTGTCTGTCTGTCTGTCTGTCTGTCTGTCTCTGTCTGTCTGTCTCTGTCTGTCTGTCTGTCTGTCTGTCTGTCTGTCCGTCTCTGTCTGTCTGTCTGTCTGTCTGTCTGTCTGTCTGTCTGTCTGTCTGTCTGTCTGTCTGTCTGTCTGTCTGTCTGTCTGTCTGTCTGTCTGTCTGTCTGTCTGTCTGTCTGTCTGTCTGTCTGTCTGTCTCTGTCTGTCTGTCTGTCTCTGTCTGTCTCTGTCTGTCTCTGTCTGTCTGTGTTCATTAACTGGTCACAGCCCTCACTCGCCTGACCTTACAGTGATCGCTCTCCGTCCCTCTCGCTCTGTGCTCTGTCTGTCTGTGTTCATTAACTGGTCACAGCCCTCACTCGCCTGACCTTACAGTGATCGCTCTCCGTCCCTCTCGGACTGTGATTCGGTGAAACGGTGTGTTTGTGTTGTAGAAGTAGTATAGTAGAACGTACACTCTTTAGTGTTGCGCGGTGCGTTCTGACACGAGTGACAGACCATCCCATACAGGTTCCTGGGCCGGTTCTCCTGGATGTAATACCTGACAGAAAGGAAACACAGAGAGAACCTTTAGAAAACAATACTGATACAGTACCTAGTATTGTCTACTTATATACAGAGATGTTAGATATATTGTGAATATGTACGTATTTGACAGGAGAAGTCTCACAATAACAGCTGAGGTGAAAAGGCTGAACTGACTGCTGTATTGATGCCCAGAGGAGAAGGAGTGATACTGTATACCATTAGGTTAGATAAGGTATTATATAGCCCTGAGCTGTGACAGAGGACGAGAGGGGAAGCTGCTTCAGAGCGTGGCGTCCTCTAGGCCTCTAGGGCAGAGAGGCTATCATTAATCAGAGATGACTATTAAACCAAATTCAATCAAACACCAACACCCGATCTCCAGGTTAGAGCACCGACAAAAGCATTAAACGTGAGATTAATAAAACCTAGAGGAATTTGGTGAGTATTTTGATTCCATCACAGCAGCTGTCAGACAGTGTTCAGTATTCCTGCCCCCAATACAGTACAGCTGAAAGAGAGTATCTATTAAAGCAGCCAGTAATGTTATGCTAAAACACTCCAGTCTGTATATTGACTTTAAACTCAATTGAAACCAGAGAATGCCTTTGAGGTGGTCCAGCCACTGAATGATATCATATGGTGGAAAGGGAGGAAAGGGGTAGAGAGAGAAGGAGAGAGAGAGAGGGAGAGAGAGATCAGACCTTTAAATCAGTCCTGTAACAGTTTATATCTTCTCCTGCCTCCATGTTGGTGGGTGACCAGATGGCAGCTGGGTAATTGAGGCTGGTAGCGTGGCCAATGGAGGGTTAGCCTAGGCTGTGTGTGTGATATGGGAGTTGTGCGGGAGAAATGTCCTATGGGGTGGTCCTGTCTCATCAATGACACTCTGATAGTGAGAGTATGTAGGCTTGTGTGTATATGTGAATATGTATGTGTCTGTATGTGTGTACATACCCGGGTAAGCAGGGTCCACAGTCTGCGTCACTGTCTGGTGTCCCAGGTGTGAGTACTGTAGCGCGGTACAGACCTTCACAGTCCTTATGTCTCCTGCAGATCTCATACTTCCCCTTTGAGTACTTCCCCGCAGGACAAGACACACACACAAAGTTCTCATCCTTAGTCCCATAGCCACAGTTCTGCAACAAAACACACATAAACAATGTTAGACATGTGTTATGCATGTGTTGTGCTCACACACACACACACACACACACACACACACACACACACACACACACACACACACACACACACACACACACACACACACACACACACACACACACACACACACACACACACACACATATAGACACATACACACACATGCACATACACACACATACACACACATACACATACACACACATACACATACACATACACACACACACACATACACTGCACTTGAAACGAGTGGTGCTGTTCATAGACCTGTGTGTTAGTGTATATACTAATGCTGCCTTCTGTGTTCTGCTGAGCGCAGCCTAGATCTGACAGTCTGAGTCTGAGACTAAAGATGTGAAATGTGATCGCTAACAAGAACAGGAGTCATTCTGAACGGATCTTTGTGTAGTTTGTCTACAGATGTAGGATCTTCATTTGATCACCCTGTTGTAGAATCATTTGCAATTCAGGAAATGTAAAATGTAAGTTTTAAAAAGGTTTATGAAAGTTTGTAATTTCCACGAATGATGCATCAACCACCACAAAAATGGCTCAAGTTAAGATCCTACTTCTGTAGTGTGTGTGTGTGTGTGTTTATGTGTGCATGCGCATGCGTGCAGCCTAGTAGATGAGGGGAGGAAGTGGAAATGTATGTTCTAGTATAGAATGAGGATGTTCTAGACTGATGGGGGGGGGGATCTGTGACAACAACCAATACTCTACATAGTCTGACAGACAAGCAGGTAGGTGTCTTATGTATCTTTATTAAAACTGTTAACGCCAAGATGCTGCCTGTCCTACAGACTACAGAAACACTATATTCACTTCAACTTCCTACTTTATTGGCTTGTCCAATATAGCCACTGTGACATCTGATAAAAACTGGATTAAATTATCAGTAGGATTCTGTCAGGATGGATCAACCCAGCGTCAGATCTCCTGGCTGACTTTACTTCTGTTGGTTCATATAAACCTTCTCCAGACTCTCCAGATCAAATTGATTTCCAGTCTCCATAGTTGTGGTAAACCAGTGTGTATCACTGCAGTAAAATGATCTGCTCTATCAGATCACAGTAGATCTGTGTGGGAGTTGAAAGAGTCCTGTTTGATATGTGTGTGTGTGTGTGTGTGTGTGTGTGTGTGTGTGTGTTTGGGGGGGGGGATTCTCAGGTGGGTGTAGATTATCCCAGTGATTATAAGGAGACAGAGGGAAAGCACAGGGCAAGATTACAGACTAACGACTACTACTGATCACAGACGAGAGATGGGAACAGAGCTGAATGCCTGGTTAGTTATGATGTTGATGCTCTGTCCTTACCTAAATAGACAATCATGAGCAATGATAGGCTTACTTGTCAAGGTCACATTATAGTCATTTTCTGTAATTAGATAGCAGAGTTGAATAACTATCACTTAACTGTAGAAGGTTAATGAACAACAGACTATTCAAACAGTTGGACATGTGTTAGGATTGTTGTTTAGATTAAGAGGAAAAGGCGTGCACCTGTTGGAGTTGTTCTGTGTAGTTGTGTGAAGTAGTCTATAGGTGTGTGTGTGTGTGGTGTGTATGAGGTGTGTCTCCTGCTGCCTGCTGTGCTTTTTGGTTTGACCGGGACACTGATGAATCATGGTTACTGACAGACTACTGTACCATTCCTACCCACGGGGCTTCAATATTTGGAAAAAAATCTAAATGGTGTGACAAACCGTGAAAATGGTTCATTCCCCTTTATGAATCTGAACAGGCTTACAGTACTGGGATTTAGGTGGTAACTCTCTGAGCTGGGAGGTGTACAGATGTAGGCTCTTAATTTGATAACTCTTTTGTTGCGGAGAATGCAAACTTGGAAATGTATACTTCTAATGTATTTGAGTTTTAAAAAGGCTTCTAAAGTTTCTAATTTCTGATTTGCCCTAATGAAAAATGTATCAACCCCTACAAAAATGTTTTCCTGCTGTAGAAAATTGGCTCAAATTAAGATCATACATATGTACCTGTGTGTATATCAGTGAGTCAAGTAAACTACCTGGGTGGTCTGAGCAGACAGGCAGACTAGAGAGTATTGTCACACCCTGATCTGTTTCACCTGCCTTTGTGATTGTCTCCGCCCCCTCCAGGTGTCGCCCATCTTCCCCATTATCCCCTGTGTAGTTATACCTGGGTTCTCTGTTTGTCTTTTGCCAGTTTGTCTTGTTTGTCAGGTCAACCAGCGTTTTTGTGTCAGCTCCTGCTTTTCCCCAGTCTCTGTTTTCTCGTCCTCCTGGTTTTTGACCCTTGCCTGTCCTGACCCTGTACCCACCAGCCTGACCACTCTGCCTGTCCCAGACCCTGAGCCTGCCTGCCGTTCTGTACCTTTACCCCACCTCTGGATTACCGACCTCTGCTTGACCAGACCCTGAGCCTGAGCCTGCCTGCCGTCCTGTACCTTTACCCCACCTCTGGATTAACGACCTCTGCCTGACCAGACCCTGAGCCTGAGCCTGCCTGCCGTCCTGTACCTTTACCCCACCTCTGGATTAACGACCTCTGCCTGACCAGACCCTGAGCCTGAGCCTGCCTGCCGTCCTGTACCTTTACCCCACCTCTGGATTAACGACCTCTGCCTGACCAGACCCTGAGCCTGAGCCTACCTGCCGTCCTGTACCTTTACCCCACCTCTGGATTAACGACCTCTGCCTGACCAGACCCTGAGCCTGAGCCTGCCTGCCGTCCTGTACCTTTGCCCCTTTTGCTGTAATAATCATTGTTACTTCGACACATTCTGTATCTGGGTCTTACCTTGATACCTGATAAGTATGGCTGGGAGGTAGGTAACAGGGGTCAGGGTTTACACGATATGGACACTAAAGTTATTTCACCACAGGGAAAGTATGTCTCACCATGTGGGGCTCCTGTCCAGGCTGGCATGGGGGACAGGGCCGGCAGCTACTGAAGGTCTGGTTGTAGAATTCAAACTCTCCACAACTACTGTACTCTGACCTGAGACAGGGAGGACAGGACACCTGAGATAGAGAGAGGGGGGAGAGTTCAAATATAAAAGCGTGCAAAGAATCAAACTGAAATGTATTTTTTATTCAGGTTGTTGGTTATACATACGGTAGTCCTTTCCACTCACAGCCCCTGTCATATGCAGTCATATGCAGGTTGAAAATGGAATATCTGTCATTGATAAATGCCTAAATTGGAACGAATCTGCTGTACAGTAACATTTTATACATGACGTGAGAGCTCAGGGTTCTCCACTTCACAGCGCTGTATGGGTTTTGACTGACAGCCGTTTTAAACTTGAGCACCGTGCTCGACAAGAAGATGCACCCATCCCTCCTGCTAATTGGGATGCTTTTGCACATGTCACACCCTGACCTTAGAGAGCCTGTTTATTTCTCTATTTGGTTAGGTCAGGGTGTGATTTGGGTGGTCATTCTAGTTTTCTATTTCTTTGTTGGCCGGGTAGGGTTCCCAATCAGAGGCAGCTATCTATCGTTGTCTCTGATTGGGAATCATACTTAGGCAGTCTGTTTTCCACCTGAGTTTGTGGGATCTTGTTTTTGCACAGTAGCTGTCTAGCCCTGTAGAACTTTATGTTCGTTTATATTTTGTTGTTTCGTCTGTGTTTCATTATTAAATTATTATGAACACTTTCCACGCTGCGCTTTGGTCTCACTCTTTCAACGACGGACGTAACAGCACATTTACTGTCGTCTCAGTGAGGGAAATGCTGTCAATTGAGAGGAGTCACTGTCACTGTGAGATGTTGAGGATTATAATAAACTCTGCTTTGATGTCATACAAGCAAACCACAAACCCATGAGTCCAAATGTGCACTTCATGTCAAAACTCATGTCATTTACAGTATCAATTTATAGGATTTCTATATGTGATCCACAGTTACAGGGATGACAGGTGTTGTACCCTGGGTTGTCCTGAACAGAATAAGGCTGTTTGTCATATTGTGAAGACAACTAACCGCAGGACATGCATCTGAATGCACTCATGACTCCATTCTATGCGCACCACAACTACAATCTGTTTATCTGAAGTGCCTTTTGAAAGCCTAACACTGTAAGATCATATTTTGTGCTTGCTTCAGTTCCTCAACGGCACAGCTAGGAGAGCTCAAAAAGCACCTTATAGTTGAAGGCTCTTTCCTTGAGTCATAAAAGTGCGTTGAAATGATTTAGGAACTGTGCAGTTTGGAGAGATGTGTTGCCACTTGGAGACACCAGTTAGACCTCTCACTCAAACTCTTGTTTTTTTCTTATTTTGCACCAAATTTCAATGAATATTTTTATGTTATTGAATTTATCCAAAGTGTTTTCAGATTTCGTTATTGACAAATGCTGTGAAAAACACAGTCAATGTAAAATGCACATAAAATCAACAGTGTAATGTTTGGATTCAGTCTTGTGTCAGGTGAACTGTTGTGTCCTCAACTTTGGTCTGATCATTTCCCCATAATCTCAAGTTTTGGTAACATGGTCATGCATATGCTTTTTATAGTTCAACATTTCAAATCGGCCCTATCCATATAGGCCCATTTCTACGAGTGTAAGGGGTTAGGATGAATCTTTTTGTTCTGCTTCAACTCACTACAGGATTCTTCAGTATATAGCCTTTAAGCTTGTAGACTTTAACTACAGCTTTCAATAACTCAAATTCAAATTATTGAGACTATATTAATCCCCTCGGGAACCTTTCAGAGACCAATCAAGCCGTTGTCATTAATGTAGCCCTAAATCTGTCAGCCAGTGAGAGAATGTTACATCACTATCTCTCCCACCATCCAACCCACACAATAACATACTAACCAAACCGCAAACGCTGGGTGTCAGAGTGAACTTAGGGACTGACCATAGTTGTTTAAATGTGCATATAATTGATTTATCGAGTGGCTGAAGTGTGTGTGTTTGGTGGGCATTTGTTCGTGCACCGTAAAGGAAAACTGTAATTTATACGGTAATTGGGAGTATTATCAACAGTAAAATACTGTGAAACATTTTACTGCAGCATACATTAAATTATGGTGCATTTTGGGAAGATTTTGTGGGTAGGAGAATAATTGCTGTATTCCAAATGGTACTGTAATTCCATCCCACAGAATACAGTAGCGTACCATCTTTTTGGAGCCAAAAACCTTTTGACCACTAGTGGGTGCATGGTCTTGTTGTTTCTGGCTCATTAACATATCTTGAGGCATGTTTTGTAGAAGGCTATATTTGTTGCAGGTCAGCGTTTTTCGTCATGAATCTTGCTCTGGAGGCAGCTCTACAGAGTGGTCACTAGCTGGCATAGCCACAAAGTCTTAAAGTCTGATTTTAAAACTAACCCTAACCTTAACCACACTGCTAACCCAAATGCCTAACCGTAACCTTAAATTAAGACCAAACAGCACATTTTTGCTTATATGAATTTTTACAATATAATGGTAAATCGCTCCTAAAAGACTCATGACAATAAATGTCAACCTGCACCCGTTAGTGAGCATGCTGCACCGATTGAACTGGTATGTAGTAGTAGTGCCCCATCTATTTAAAATAGATAAGGGACAGATTGGAGCGGTAGCAAGTCGTAAACTGTTAATGGTTAAGTATTATGCCTTGTCCTTTTGGTCTCCTTGCCTTGTAGTCCCTGCCACTTCGGAAGCCGTTGTTAGGCCTCGAGAAATGGAAGTGATATAAAACACCACATATGAATTGATATGCTGTGATGTGGAAACACATGACCTAGCAGCCAACCTGCTTGCACCAATCCCATGTAATTATAGTCAAATACAAACCCCAATCCCCTCAATCATGGCTGTGGGAAGATGTTTTGGGTTGGGGGGTGCTGTAGCATTTACGTTTTACAGTACAATAGAGTCAATTTTACGCTATTGTACCATGTGTCATTGCTTTGATACTGTATTTAAATTACAATAGGTGTACTGTAACATTATATACAGTAACTTACTTACCATTAGCTACCTGCCTGCCTGGCTCTTTGTGTGTGTGTGTGTGTGTTCCGTTGGCTGTTCTCCTCACAGATTTGCTGTCCAGATCCATCCATCAGAACCCACAAATAAAACAGCACACACTCAGCTCTCCCCAGCTCACGGTCAAGAATGTAATTTTCTAATCACAACAACAAGTTACACACTGCTGTTCAAACACATGGAGACTGAAATGAAACCAGTTACTGTTTGCAGTGGTGGAAAAAGTACCCAGTTGTCATACTTGAGTAAAAGTAAAGATACCTTAATAGAACATGACTCAAGTAAATTGAAAGTCACCCAGTGAAATACTACTTGAGTCTTAAAGTATTTGGTTTTAAATATAGAGTAAGTATCAAAAGTGAATGTAATTGCTCAAATATAGTTAAGAATCTAAAGTAAAAGTATAAATAATTTAAAATTCCTTATGTTAAGCAAACCAGACAGCACCATTTTCTTGTTTTCTTTATTAACAGATAGCCAGTGGCACACTGCAAAATTCAAAAATCATTTACAAATGAAGCATGAGTGTCTAATGAGTCCGCCAGATCAGAGGCAGTAGGGATGACCAGGGAAGTTCTCTTGATAAGTGTGTGAATTTGACCATTTTCCTGTCCTGCTAAGCATTCAAAATGTAACTAGTACTTTTGGGTGTCAGGGAAAATGTGTGGAGTAAAAAGTAATTATTTTATTTAGGATTGTAGTGAAGTAAAAAAAAGTGACATATTTTTACTCAAGTACTTTACACCACTGACAAACTCTATAACAACAAACACAAGACAGACTGAGCAGCAGCTGGGGAGCTGGAGAGAACTGAGACATCTGACAGGAAGACGTGAGTCTGAGGCTGTGTATGGAGGAGGGGGGAGGAGGAAGGAGGAAGAGGATGTGAGGAGATGGGAAGAGGTGAAAGGAGGAAGAAGAGATGGGATGAGGTGTGAGGAAGAGGTTGAAAGAAGAGAAGATAGGAGGATGAGGCAGAAGGAGGAAGAGATGAGATGGGAGGAGGATGAGGCAGAAGGAGGAAGAGATGAGATGGGATGAGGAAGAGGTCTCTCTCTCTCTCTAATCCAGCCCTCCAGGAGTGGCTTTAGTGGGGATCATTAAATGAGCTCTGAGGGAATACAGCCAACACACACACACACACAGCCAACAGGTTTCAACATCAGAGGAAGAGAGGAGAGATTCAGGCCCAAATTAGAACTGCTCTCTTAGAGCTCCACGGAGGAACCTGTGATGTTTCACAACCTCTGGCAAAGACCTGCTAAAGTCTGGTAAAGTACCTCTGCCAGTGTTATGTCTGTACGAGTGTGTGTGTGTGTTCAGTGTGTGTGTGTGTTCAGTGTGTTTGTGTTCACGCATGCGTCTGTGTATCTGTTACACTGTTTCATTGCTGAAGATGGGTGAGGATGAGAAGAGGAGGGAAAGGAGATGGAGGCGAGGAGGAGAGAAAGAGGAGTAATATAATTTGAAAGATACTCACCAACAACAAACAGAGGAAGAGGGACTCTATGTGACTTCCTTTCTGAAACATCTTCTCACCTTCCCCTGAGAGAGAGAGAGAGAGAGAGAGAGAGATAAATAAGAGGGTCAGAAATACATACACTCATGACAGCAGTGTCCCCTCTACTGTTTTTGTGGTAAGTCTTCCACTGCTTAAGAAAGCCGTCACTCCTCATAAACATTTGATCCACACACACACTATGCGTCATCATTTGCGTGGGTTATACTTGACTGAGTGTGTGTGTGTGTAGGTGATACTGTTCTCTACTGTAGGTTACTCCTCTGCCCTACTGATGTGATGAGATCATTAATGATCCCCCTATCAGAGCTGCCAGCCACTGAGGAGAGAGAGTGAGAGAGAGGGAGTATGTGAAAGGAGGAGAGCAGCCTGGTGGAAGAGGAGAGGATCAGCTCGTCACCTCTCTGACACAGATGGATTATGGGTAACCAGTCCAGGCCTGGGCAATTATTTTCCTTGGAGGGCCACATTAGAATATATTTTTGCCATTGCGGGCCACATTAGAATATATTTTTGCCATTGCGGGCCAGAACCATATTACAGGATTATACATGTGTATGACTGTGTTGACAGATATCTACTGTAAATCACATCCAGATATGCTACTCATTTTACTTTTTTAACATGCACAGAAATAAACCACATCCACATTCTCCTTTTGGTAGGTATTTTCATTATTAAACATGCAATGAACTACACGGTGGGAAAGGTACACTGTGCATTCAGCACCACGGACAGAACTCTTGTTAACAGGTATACACAAAAACAAGAGAGCGCTCAACATTACATTTAATCTACTCAATCAACTCTCTGATGGGCATTGACTAGAGCAGTGAAGTCAGGTACAGTTTCTGACGTCGCTATGTGCAGGATTGCTGAGAGGTGAGAGTCAGTAAGAGATTATCTGTGCCTTGACGTGTTATATTCTGTTCACATACATAGGTTGACCCAAACAGTACAAACATCTTCTGAGCAGAACTCCTAATCTTTGGAAAGTTTTGTTCATCAAGAGATGCATAGAACCTCATCAGTGTTTGAATAGTTCTCCAATCACTGCATCACTCTGAAGATCGATAAGCTCAAGTTGCAGGTCAGTAGAAGCATTATCCACATTGAAGGTGAAAGGAGAGGAAACCAACAGCATGTCATTTCCCAACACTTTGAAATCCTCAACATTCACTGTTCAAAGCACGCAGCAGCAATGCATACTTCTCCTGCTGGTCATCTGATAGGGAACAGACTAGTAGTGTCGGAAGGTGGGTGAGATTGTTGGCTTCTACTTGGCAGGTCAGGATGAGTCATTTTCCCTTGAAGGCTGACAAGGCTGTACATCTGATGTGCAAAAAGGCCCTTCCCTTGTAGTTTGGAATTCAGTTCATTCATGAGGGCCATGATGTCCACAGTGAAGGAAAAATCAGCCAACCATTCTTTATCTTGCAGTTGATGGAATTCCACATATTTCCTTCCATTTGCAAAAACGAAGTAATCTCCAACTTCAGGTCCCACACCCTTTTAAGCACCTTCCCCAAACTCAGCCATCTCACGTTTGTGTGGAAGGGGAGCTCTGCATGACCCGACTCTGTCTCTTCCAACAGTGAGACAAACTGGTTGTGGTTTAATGATTTTGCTCTTAAGAAGTTTACCACTTTAGTGACTGTATCAAACAACATGGCTCATTTTCAGAACACATTTACAGAGCACCTTCTGATGAAAAATGCAATGCAGGAAAATTATTTTCTGATCTGGGTTCAGCTCAGCTACTTGATGTTGTATCCTTTTCAAAATCCTTTTCAAAAGGCCAAGTTTGGGCAACCATCAGTGGTCACACTGGATAACCTTTCAATACTCAGTCCCAGCTTTGCCACACACTAATTAACCTCCTCCAATAAATATTTCCCTGTGGTTGTGTTCTTCATTGACTGCACTGAAGAAAGCTCCTCTGTAATTGCACCGTCTGGGGTTATGCCACGTGTCACATGCATCACGGCTCTCATCCAGGGCCAAGGAGAAATAGGTGAAATCCTTTACCTCGTCTTTCAACTGTTGTTCCATATTCTCTGCGAAGTCCTCAACACGCCGTGTCACTGCTCATCTCAGCTATTTCTTGTTGGGGAAAAGTATTGCTGCAGAGTCAAATAAAACCTCTCTGGGATATGTGGGACGGTAGCGTCCCACCTCGCCAACAGCCAGTGAAATTGCAGGGTGCCAAATTCAAAACAACAGAAATCCCATAATTACAATTCCTCAAACATACAAGTATTTTACACCATTTTAAAGATAAACTTGTTATAAATCCAGCCACAGTGTCCGATTTCCAAAAGGCTTTACGACAAAAGCACACCAAACGACTGTTAGGTCAGCACCAAGTCACAGAAAAACACAGCTATTTTTCCAGCCAAAGAGAGAAGTCACAAAAAGCAGAAAGAGTTAAAATTCATCACTATCCTTTGATGATCTTTATCAGATGACACTCACAGGAATTTATGTTACACAATACATGTATGTTTTGCTCGATAAAGTTCATATTTATATCCAAAAATCTCAGTTTATATTGGTGTGTTATGTTCAGTAGTTCCAAAACATCCAGTGATTTTGCAGAGAGCCACATCAATTTACAGGAATACTCATAATAAACATTGCTAAAAGATACAAGTGTTATGCATGGAATTTTAGATCCACTTCTCCTTAATGCAACCGCTGTGTCAGATTTCAAAAAAACTTTATGGAAAAAGCAAACCATGCAATAATCTGAGTACGGCGCTTAGACACAAAAACAAGCCATGCAGAAACCTGCCATGTTGTGGAGTCAACATAAGTAAGCATTATAAGCATTATAAATAGTCACTTACCTTTGAGGATCTTCATCAGAATGCACTCCCAGGAATCCCAGTTCCACAATAAATGTTTGTTTTGTTCAATAAAGTCCATCAATTATGTCCAAATACCTCCTTTTTGTTTGCGCGTTTAGTACACAAATCCAAACTCAGGAGGCGCGGGCAAGTCCAGGCGAAAGTTCAGATGAAAAGTCATATTACAGTTCGTAGAAACATGTCAAACGAAGTATAGAATCAATCTTTAGGATGTTTTTATCATAAATCTTCAATAATGTTTCAACTGGAGAATTCCTTTGTAGAAATGCAATGGAAAGCAGCCAACTCTCACGGGAGCGCATGAGACTGAGCTCATGGCACTCTGCCAGACACCTGACTCAATCAGCTCTCTTTACCCCCTCCTTCACAGTAGAAGCCTCAAACAAGGTTCTAAAGACTGTTGACATCTAGTGGAAGCCTTAGGAAGTGCAATATGACCCCATAGGAACTGTATATTCGATAGGCAATGACTTGAAATTGGATTAGATTCTGGGCTTGAGTAGCAGGCAGTTTACTCTGGGCATTATTCATCCAAGCTACTCAAGACTGCCCTCCAGTCCCAAATAAGTTATTAAACATTATTTAATTCATTTGACCTCAGCAAATGGCTTGCTATGTTTAGCAATTGTGTAGGACAGTATATAGCTAGCTCTCGCAATTCCGTCGTTTGCTGAATGCAGTTTTGTGAAAAGTCTTCCTGCTTCTGCAACTGAGAAAGCAACTCTTTCGATGCACTCAGAAGAAATATTCCTATATTTCTCTGAATGTTTTGTCTGGAAGTGTCGGGACAAGTTGTAGTCTTTCAAGACAGCAAAGCTCTCTCTGCACACTAAGCACACAGCTTTCCCTGATATCTTAATAAACAAATATTTCGATGTCCACTCTTGCTGGAACACCCTACATTCATTGTCTACTTTCCTTTTCTTTGAAAAACACATTTTTGCACAATTTCTAGCTAGCTACTATTTGTAACTATGACGTGTGTCAGCCTGTCATTCACTGTCTGTCCTCGTTCAGTTGTTATTTATATGTGCCTTCAAAATAAATGCCCACAAGCGGCGAGTATTCATTGGGCTTTTAATTTGAATAACAAATATGTTTTTCAAAACTTTACTATCGCTAATTCTTTATGTGATCTGAGCATGATTCTGCGGCCGTATTGAATAAGGTCGCGGGCTGGCCGTTGCCCAGGCCTGCATTAGAGGGACTGTACTTTGTTTGTTTCAGTTACAGTAGTACTGTCACAGATCTGTAAACCCTTCAAATACAGCACAAAGTTACTACACTTATATAGGCACTCACAGGTATGTCACGGTCAAACACACACTGTCTCGCTCTTCTCTCTGATCTGTAGTTACTAAGGTATACAGGCACTCACAAGTACATTGAAGAACATATAAAACTAAAATTAGATCAAACTTCAAACATGATTTATCCTTCTTTATTCTTGTATTTTAGAGAAAAATATCAATGTAGAGGATTTAATTGATTTAATTATGTTTATAGCAAAGCTATAGACTGTGTTTGACAGAGTTGCGTGTGTGTGGAAGTATGCGTGCTTACGTATGTACATGTGTGTGCGTGCTTATGTGTGTATTGCATCCGTCTGTGTGTGTGTATTGCGTCCGTCTGTGTGTGTGTATTGCGTCCGTCTGTGTGTGTGTGTATTGCGTCCGTCTGTGTGTGTGTATTGCGTCCGTCTGTGTGTGTGTGTGTATTGTGTCCATCTGTGTGTGTGTGTATTGCATATGTCTGTGCGTGTGTGTATTGCGTATGTCTGTGTGTGTGTGTATTGCGTCCGTCTGTGTGTGTGTGTGTATTGCGTCTGTCTGTCTGTGTGTGTGTGTGTGTGTGTGTGTGTGTGTATTGCGTCTGTCTGTGTGTGTATTGCATCCGTCTGTGTGTATGTTGCCAGGCCCTTACCTAGAGGAGACAGATTTTTATTGGCCCACTCCCAGCATTATAATAACTGTCTGCTCTTATTTCACTCAATAAAGGATAAATGAGTGTGCACACGTGTGTCAGTAAAGTATAAGTAATGTGGTCAGTGTAATTGGAAGGTCTTGGCGAGAGAGTCTTTTCCTCCAGAAACATCATTACCTAAAGTTGAGTTAAACCGTTAAACAGAAACATCATTACCTAAAGCTGAGTTAAACCGTTTAACAGAAACATCATTACCTAAAGCTGTGTTAAACCGTTAAACAGAAACATCATTACCTAAAGCTGTGTTAAACCGTTAAACAGAAACATCATTACCTAAAGCTGAGTTAAACCGTTTAACAGAAACATCATTACCTAAAGCTGTGTTAAACCGTTAAACAGAAACATCATTACCTAAAGCTGTGTTAAACAGAAACATCCTTACCTAAAGCTGTGTTAAACAGAAACATCATTACCTAAAGCTGTGTTAAACCGTTAAACAGAAACATCATTACCTAAAGCTGTGTTAAACCGTTAAACAGAAACATCATTACCTAAAGCTGAGTTAAACCGTTTAACAGAAACATCATTACCTAAAGCTGTGTTAAACCGTTAAACAGAAACATCATTACCTAAAGCTGTGTTAAACAGAAACATCCTTACCTAAAGCTGTGTTAAACCGTTAAACAGAAACATCATTACCTAAAGCTGAGTTAAACCGTTTAACAGAAACATCATTACCTAAAGCTGTGTTAAACCGTTAAACAGAAACATCATTACCTAAAGCTGAGTTAAACCGTTTAACAGAAACATCATTACCTAAAGCTGTGTTAAACTGTTAAACTGAAACATCATTACCTAAAGCTGTGTTAAACAGAAACATCCTTACCTAAAGCTGTGTTAAACAGAAACATCATTACCTAAAGCTGTGTTAAACCGTTAAACAGAAACATCATTACCTAAAGCTGAGTTAAACCGTTTAACAGAAACATCATTACCTAAAGCTGTGTTAAACCGTTAAACAGAAACATCATTACCTAAAGCTGTGTTAAACCGTTAAACAGAAACATCATTACCTAAAGCTGAGTTAAACCGTTAAACAGAAACATCATTACCTAAAGCTGAGTTAAACCGTTTAACAGAAACATCATTACCTAAAGCTGTGTTAAAACGTTAAACAGAAACATCATTACCTAAAGCTGAGTTAAACCGTTTAACAGAAACATCATTACCTAAAGCTGAGTTAAACCGTTAAACAGAAACATCATTACCTAAAGCTGTGTTAAACCGTTAAACAGAAACATCATTACCTAAAGCTGAGTTAAACCGTTTAACAGAAACATCATTACTAAAGCTGTGTTAAACCGTTGAACAGAAACATCATTACCTAAAGCTGTGTTAAACAGAAACATCATTAGCTAAAGCTGAGTTAAACCGTTTAACAGAAACATCATTACCTAAAGCTGTGTTAAACCGTTAAACAGAAACATCATTACCTAAAGCTGAGTTAAACCGTTTAACAGAAACATCATTACCTAAAGCTGTGTTAAACCGTTAAACAGAAACATCATTACCTAAAGCTGAGTTAAACCGTTTAACAGAAACATCATTACTAAAGCTGTGTTAAACCGTTGAACAGAAACATCATTACCTAAAGCTGTGTTAAACAGAAACATCATTAGCTAAAGCTGAGTTAAACCGTTTAACAGAAACATCATTACCTAAAGCTGTGTTAAACCGTTAAACAGAAACATCATTACCTAAAGCTGAGTTAAACCGTTTAACAGAAACATCATTACCTAAAGCTGAGTTAAACCGTTAAACAGAAACATCATTACCTAAAGCTGTGTTAAACCGTTAAACAGAAACATCATTACCTAAAGCTGAGTTAAACCGTTTAACAGAAACATCATTACCTAAAGCTGTGTTAAACCGTTAAACAGAAACATCATTACCTAAATCTGTGTTAAACAGAAACATCATTAGCTAAAGCTGAGTTAAACCGTTTAACAGAAACATCATTACCTAAAGCTGTGTTAAACCGTTAAACAGAAACAAACAGGGTCTCAGATTAGTTTCAACACTGTCCAGGCTCAGGGGAAACTCTTGGTCATTACAAGCCTTCTTAGATACAGATGAATTATTTTCTCATTCTGTGAGGACACCGAGAGTGTAGGTTTTCTGACACACCACAGTAATGACCGGCTCCAGTCTTTAATGGGGTTGCATTATTAAACAAACACTGATTTTACTAGAGCCTAATGGCCCCCACCATGGCTAGTGTGTTCTCTCTCTTCTGCAGAGGGAGTGTGCGTGTGTGTGTGTGTGCAGTAAATCAAACAGGCAGTAAATCCTGCAGCCCTGCAGTCAGGAGGAGGACTGAGCTGTTGCCTTGTTTGGTTGACTGTTTACCTGCCTGTTTATCTCCCTTTATAAACCACAGCATGCACATGAACATACACAGGAACAGAACAAACGCTCTAATCTCTGGCTGAGCGTATTCACATTTACTATTGCACAGCAAACATAATATATCAGGCCTCATTGTGCCAGTGTGTACAGTACTGTATGGTGCACAATCATGACACATTACAGATGGATCCAGCAAGCAGCCAAGTCTTTAAAGGTGAATCTCAACACTCCACCATGCTGTCTCTTTAGTTTGTGGAAATACATTCCCAAAATAATAGAAACCTTTACACTACATGCAGACAATGCTGCTGATACTGCTCCTGTTTTACCTCCCAAATCTTGAACTAGTCCCATACTGTCTCTATACAGCCCCTATGCTATCTAGAACCTGAAAGGGTCTTCGGCTGTCCCCATAGGATAACCCTTTTTGGTTTCAGGTAGAACCCTTTTGGGTCCCATGTAGAACCCTTTTTACAGAGAGTTCTACCTGGAACTTAAAAGCGTTCTCCTATCGGGACAGCTGAAGAACGCTTTTGGATCCCTTTTTTCAAAGAGTGTAGTAACACACTAAGGAAGTGTAGCTCACTCTCACACAAACACACAGCACATAAAGTCATTTAGACAAACCCAGGACTGGACGGGGAAATTCACATGCAAGACATTCTGACTCAGACCCACAGGATGGGCAACATCTAAGCCTGTCTGCCTGTCTTTAGGGGGAATTATATTCACTGCAAATATGTATTTGAATAGTAACTAAGACAAAAACAGTCTCTGAAGCGGAGAGGTTGTGTAAGACACACACACACACACACACTGTAATTATTGTTATCAAGTAAATTTCTCATGGAGTCTCTCTGACAGATAATTGCACCATATGCAAGAAACAACAGGTTGAGAGAGAGCGAGAGAAAGAGAGAGAATTAGCTGGATTTTACTGTGGTTTCAGATATTGAACAAAGCCTTTATCCAGACATTAAGAGGCTATAGTGTTGGTGAACTACAGTGTTGGTGTGTACTGTAGTGTTGGTGAACTGTAGTGTTTGTGTGTACTGTAGTGTTGGTGACCTGTAGTGTTGGTGTGTACTGTAGTGTTGGTGTACTGTGGTGTTGGTGTACTGTAGTGTTGGTGAACTGTAGTGTTGGTGTGTACTGTAGTGTTTGTGAACTGTAGTGTTGGTGTGTACTGTAGTGTTGGTGTACTGTAGTGTTGGTGTGTACTGTAGTGTTGGTGAACTGTAGTGTTGGTGTGTACTGTAGTGTTGGTGTGTACTGTAGTGTTGGTGTGTACTGTAGTGTTGGTGTACTGTAGTATTGGTGTGTACTGTAGTGTTGGTGAACTGTAGTGTTGGTGTGTACTGTAGTGTTGGTGTGTACTGTAGTGTTGGTGTGTACTGTAGTGTTGGTGTACGGTAGTGTTGGTGTGTGCTGTAGTGTTGGTGTATACTGTAGTGTTGGTGAACTGTAGTGTTGGTGTGTACTGTAGTGTTGGTGTGTACTGTAGTGTTGGTGTACTGTAGTGTTGGTGTGTGCTGTAGTGTTGGTGTATACTGTAGTGTTGGTGAACTGTAGTGTTGGTGTACTGTAGTGTTGGTGTGTACTGTAGTGTTGGTGTGTACTGTAGTGTTGGTGTGTACTGTAGTGTTGGTGTACTGTAGTGTTGGTGTGTACTGTAGTGTTGGTGTACTGTAGTGTTGGTGTACTGTAGTGTTGGTGTGTACTGTAGTGTTCGTGAACTGTAGTGTTGGTGTGTACTGTAGTGTTGGTGTGTACTGTAGTGTTGGTGTGTACTGTAGTGTTGGTGTGTACTGTAGTGTTGGTGTACTGTAGTGTTGGTGTGTACTGTAGTGTTGGTGTACTGTAGTGTTGGTGTGTACTGTAGTGTTCGTGAACTGTAGTGTTAGTGTGTACTGTAGTGTTGGTGTGTACTGTAGTGTTGGTGAACTGTAGTGTTGGTGTGTACTGTAGTGTTGGTGTGTACTGTAGTGTTGGTTAACTGTAGTGTTGGTGTGTACTGTAGTGTTGGTGAACTGTAGTGTTGGTGTACTGTAGTGTTGGTGTGTACTGTAGTGTTGGTGTGTACTGTAGTGTTGGTGTACTGTAGTGTTGGTGTGTACTGTAGTGTTGGTGAACTGTTGTGTTGGTGTGTACTGTAGTGTTGGTGTACTGTAGTGTTGGAGTGTACTCTAGTGTTGGTGTGCTGTAGTGTTGGTGTGTACTGTAGTGTTGGTGTGTACTGTAGTGTTGGTGTACTGTAGTGTTGGTGTGTACTGTAGTGCTGGTGAACTGTAGTATTGGTGTGTACTGTAGTGTTGGTGAACTGTAGTTTTGGTGTACTGTAGTGTTGGTGAACTGTAGTGTTGGTGTACTGTAGTGTTTGTGTGTACTGTAGTATTGGTGTACTGTAGTGTTGGTGTACTGTGGTGTTGTTGGTGAACTGTAGTGTTGGTGAACTGTAGTGTTGGTGTACTGTAGTGTTGGTGTACTGTAGTGTTGGTGAACTGTAGTGTTGGTGTACTGTAGTGTTGGTGTACTGTAGTGTTGGTGAACTGTAGTGTTGGTGAACTGTAGTGTTGGTATGTACTGTAGTGTTGGTGTGTACTGTAGTGTTGGTGTGTACTGTAGTGTTGGTGTACTGTAGTGTTGGTGTGTACTGTAGTGTTGGTGTACTGTAGTGTTGGTGTACTGTAGTGTTGGTGTACTGTAGTGTTGGTGTGTACTGTAGTGTTGGTGTACTGTAGTGTTGGTGTACTGTAGTGTTGGTGTGTACTGTAGTGTTCGTGAACTGTAGTGTTAGTGTGTACTGTAGTGTTGGTGTGTACTGTAGTGTTGGTGAACTGTAGTGTTGGTGTGTACTGTAGTGGTGGTGAACTGTAGTGTTGGTGTGTACTGTAGTGTTGGTGAACTGTAGTGTTGGTGTGTACTGTAGTGTTGGTGTGTACTGTAGTGTTGGTGAACTGTAGTGTTGGTGTGTACTGTAGTGTTGGTGAACTGTAGTGTTGGTGTGTACTGTAGTGTTGGTGTGTACTGTAGTGTTGGTGTACTGTAGTGTTGGTGTGTACTGTAGTGTTGGTGAACTGTTGTGTTGGTGTGTACTGTAGTGTTGGTGTACTGTAGTGTTGGAGTGTACTCTAGTGTTGGTGTGCTGTAGTGTTGGTGTGTACTGTAGTGTTGGTGTGTACTGTAGTGTTGGTGTACTGTAGTGTTGGTGTGTACTGTAGTGCTGGTGAACTGTAGTATTGGTGTGTACTGTAGTGTTGGTGAACTGTAGTTTTGGTGTACTGTAGTGTTGGTGTACTGTAGTGTTGGTGAACTGTAGTGTTGGTGTACTGTAGTGTTTGTGTGTACTGTAGTATTGGTGTACTGTAGTGTTAGTGTACTGTGGTGTTGTTGGTGAACTGTAGTGTTGGTGAACTGTAGTGTTGGTGTACTGTAGTGTTGGTGTACTGTAGTGTTGGTGTGTACTGTAGTGTTGGAGTGTACTGTAGTGTTGGTGAACTGTAGTGTTGGTGTACTGTATTGTTGGTGTGTACTGTAGTGTTGGTGTACTGTAGTGTTGGTGAACTGTAGTGTTGGTGAACTGTAGTGTTGGTGTACTGTATTGTTGGTGTGTACTGTAGTGTTGGTGTACTGTAGTGTTGGGTAACTGTAGTGTTGGTGTACTGTAGTGTTGGTGAACTGTAGTGTTGGTGTGTACTGTAGTGTTGGTGTACTGTAGTGTTGGGTAACTGTAGTGTTGGTGTACTGTAGTGTTGGTGTACTATAGTGTTGGTGTGTACTGTAGTGTTGGTGTACTGTAGTGTTGGTGTGTACTGTAGAGTTGGTGTACTGTAGTGTTGGTGTACTGTAGTGTTGGTGTGTACTGTAGTGTTGGTGTACTGTAGTGTTGGTGTACTGTAGTGTTGGTGTGTACTGTAGTGTTCGTGAACTGTAGTGTTGGTGTGTACTGTAGTATTGGTGTGTACTGTAGTGTTGGTGTGTACTGTAGTGTTGG
Organism: Oncorhynchus kisutch; assembly: GCF_002021735.2. Lineage (NCBI taxonomy): Eukaryota > Metazoa > Chordata > Actinopteri > Salmoniformes > Salmonidae > Oncorhynchus > Oncorhynchus kisutch. Next base: position 57,274,543 of record NC_034175.2, on the reverse strand, counting down.
TGTGTACTGTAGTGTTGGTGTACTCTAGTGTTGGTGTGTGCTGTAGTGTTGGTGTTTACTGTAGTGTTGGTGAACTGTAGTGTTGGTGTACTCTAGTGTTGGTGTGTACTGTAGTGTTGGTGTGTACTGTAGTGTTGGTGTGTACTGTAGTGTTGGTGTACTGTAGTGTTGGTGTGTACTGTAGTGTTGGTGTACTGTAGTGTTGGTGTACTGTAGTGTTGGTGTGTACTGTAGTGTTCGTGAACTGTAGTGTTGGTGAACTGTAGTGTTGGTGTGTACTGTAGTGGTGGTGAACTGTAGTGTTGGTGTGTACTGTAGTGTTGGTGTACTGTAGTGTTGGTGTGTACTGTAGTGTTGGTGTGTACTGTAGTGTTGGTGAACTGTAGTGTTGGTGTGTACTGTAGTGTTGGTGTGTACTGTAGTGTTGGTGAACTGTAGTGTTGGTGTGTACTGTAGTGTTGGTGAACTGTAGTGTTGGTGTACTGTAGTGTTGGTGTGTACTGTAGTGTTGGTGTGTACTGTAGTGTTGGTGTACTGTAGTGTTGGTGTGTACTGTAGTGTTGGTGAACTGTTGTGTTGGTGTGTACTGTAGTGTTGGTGTACTGTAGTGTTGGAGTGTACTCTAGTGTTGGTGTGCTGTAGTGTTGGTGTGTACTGTAGTGTTGGTGTGTACTGTAGTGTTGGTGTACTGTAGTGTTGGTGTGTACTGTAGTGCTGGTGAACTGTAGTATTGGTGTGTACTGTAGTGTTGGTGAACTGTAGTTTGGTGTACTGTAGTGTTGGTGTACTGTAGTGTTGGTGAACTGTAGTGTTGGTGTACTGTAGTGTTTGTGTGTACTGTAGTATTGGTGTACTGTAGTGTTGGTGTACTGTGGTGTTGTTGGTGAACTGTAGTGTTGGTGAACTGTAGTGTTGGTGTACTGTAGTGTTGGTGTACTGTAGTGTTGGTGTGTACTGTAGTGTTGGTGTACTGTAGTGTTGGTGAACTGTAGTGTTGGTGAACTGTAGTGTTGATGTACTGTATTGTTGGTGTGTACTGTAGTGTTGGTGTACTGTAGTGTTGGTGTGTACTGTAGTGTTGGTGTACTGTAGTGTTGGTGAACTGTAGTGTTGGTGTACTGTAGTGTTGGTGTACTGTAGTGTTGGTGAACTGTAGTGTTGGTGTACTGTAGTGTTGGTGAACTGTAGTGTTGGTGTGTACTGTAGTGTTGGTGTACTGTAGTGTTGGTGAACTGTAGTGTTGGTGTACTGTAGTGTTGGTGTACTGTAGTGTTGGTGTACTGTAGTGTTGGTGTGTACTGTATGCAGCACCATGCAGTGTGTGTAATAGTTCTATTCATGGAGCTGTTATTGTATCAAATGATCCATAAAGAGAGAACGAGTTTAGCCTGTCTGCTATAGGGGTCCCGCTGTCACCCTAACTCTGCAGGTATCACACACACACACACACACACACACACACACACACACACAGAGACACACAGACACGCACACACACACATACACACAGCAGGAGAAAAGAGCATTGTGTACCCTCTGACACCCCGACTCTTCCCTCTCTCTGAGACAGCTCAACTGAAGAGCTGGAGAGACACTGACGTTCACTAACAAAACAACTGATGGGATTCAGAGATAGAGTTACCACTAACTACTAAACTATAAATAGTCAGTCAATCAAACACAGATTAGATCGACTACACTACTTTAATTAATCAGAGGGAGATGAAATCCACGCCCTCTTTCTTTCATGGTTTCAGGAGACTGGATGGGGGATTGTGGGCCGGGGGTGGTGGGTAAGTGGAATGGGAGGGGGTCGGTTCCTGTGTTCCAGATCAAGGTGCTACTGTAACTGGAGAGAAACGTTCACATGTTGAACGGAGCTGATCGTCTGAAAGGGTCATGTCCTTTTCCCTTTGATCCTGTTTAATCACAGCCCCCATGCACTGGGTGTCCTAAACACACACACACACACAAACACACACACACACACACAGACCTGACTTCGGAGCTGAAATTAGCTTAATTGTGCAAATCATCGTGGAGTGTGTGTGTGTGTTTGTGTGTGTGTGTGTGTGTGTGTGTGTGTGTGTGTGTGTGTGTGTGTGTGTGTGTGTGTGTGTGTGTGTGTGTGTGTGTGTGTGTGTGTGTGCGTGTGTGTGTGTTTAGGAGACCCAGTGGCGCTGCCGGGCTTTCAGGATAAAAGAAGAAAATGTAACTTTTTGTTTTGATAAAAAGCTTGTCTTCTGAACAGGAAGTGAGAGCTGCCAAACGACGCTGCCCCGAGCACCTCATTATCAGACTAAACGAACACACACGCACACACATACACACACACTCACCCTGATGCTTTCATCAGGCTCCAGCCCCTTAAACCCCCGCGAGTCCCCTGCACCCCGTACACATCCACTTCCACACATACACGCACCCACACATACACACACTCCCTACTCCCCTGGACTGGAATGTATCACTCTATTTCAAGATCATCTCTCTCCCTTCTCTCGCTCTTTCTCTCTCCCTCCCTCACTCTTTCCTATCCCTCTCCCTCCCTCACCCTTCCCTATCCCTCTATCCCCCTCACCCTTCCCTATCCCTCTAGCTCCCTCACTCTTTCCTATCCCTCTAGCTCCCTCACCCTTCCCTATCCCTCTATCCCCCTCACCCTTCCCTATCCCTCTAGATCCCTCCCTCTTTCTGATCCCTCTAGCTCCATCTCACACTCCCTTTGCTCTTTTCCACTTCCTCTCTCTGCCTCTCACTCATATTCTTCTCCCCATCTGTCCCCCACCTCTCCCTCTATTTGTCCCTCCTCTCTCCTTCTCTTCCTCCTTCCCTATCCCTCCCTCTCCCTCACCTCACTGTCGGGACATGTCTGTGTTAAAAGCCAACCTCAGTCTCCCCAGGCCCAAGGGTATTAATCTTCAAACGAGAGTTAATCTCACATAAACACACTGACAGTCATTATCGGTGTCATTAACGGCATGACAGACCCACACCTCAGGCACAAAGAACGACTTTCTGCAGACCGACACCTCAGGCACAAATAAATACTTTACACAGACCTGCACCTCGGGCACAAAGAAATACTTTATACAGACCTGCACCTCAGGCACAAAGAAATACTTTATATAGACCCACACCTCAGGCACAAATAAATACTTTATATAGACCTACAACTCTGGCACAATTAAATACTTTATATAGACCCACACCTCAGGCACAAATAAATACTTTATACAGACCTACACCTCAGGCACAAAGAAATGCTTTATATAGACCCACACCTCAGGCACAAAGAAATACTTTATACAGACCTGCACCTCAGGCACAAAGAAATACTTTATATAGACCCACACCTCTGGCACAAAGAAATACTTTACATAGACCTACAACTCTGGGACAAAGAAATACTTTATATAGACCCACACCTCAGGCACAAAGAAATACTTTATACAGACCCACACCTCAGGCACGAAGAAATACTTTATACAGACCTACACCTCAGGCACGAAGAAATACTTTATACAGACCCACACCTCAGGCACAAATAAATACTTTATACAGACCTGCACCTCGGGCTAAAATAAATACTTTATACAGACCTACACCTCAGGCACAAAGAAATACTTTATATAGACCCACACCTCAGGCACAAATAAATACTTTATACAGACCTGCACCTCAGGCACAAAGAAATACTTTATATATACCCACACCTCAGGCACAAAGAAATACTTTATACAGACCTGCACCTCAGGCACAAATAATACTTTATATAGACCTACACCTCAGGCACAAATAAATACTTTATATAGACCTGCACCTCAGGCACAAATAAAGACTTTATACAGACCTACACCTCAGGCACAAATAAATACTTTATATAGACCCACACCTGAGGCACAAAGAAATAATTTATACAGACCCACACCTCAGGCACAAAGAAATACTTTATACAGACCTGCACCTCGGGCTAAAATAAATACTTTATACAGACCTACACCTCAGGCACAAAGAAATACTTTATGTAGACCCACACCTCAGGCACAAATAAATACTTTATACAGACCCACACCTCAGGCACAAAGAAATACTTTATACAGACCTGCACCTCAGGCACAAAGAAATACTTTATATATACCCACACCTCAGGCACAAATAAATACTTTATACAGACCTGCACCTCAGGCACAAATAAATACTTTATATAGACCCACACCTCAGGCACAAAGAAATACTTTATATAGACCCACACCTCTGGCACAAAGAAATACTTTATATATACCCACACCTCAGGCACAAAGAAATACTTTATATATACCCACACCTCAGGCACAAATAAATACTTTATACAGACCTGCACCTCAGGCACAAATAAATACTTTATATAGACCCACACCTCAGGCACAAAGAAATACTTTATATAGACCCACACCTCTGGCACAAAGAAATACTTTATATATACCCACACCTCAGGCACAAAGAAATACTTTATATATACCCACACCTCAGGCACAAATAAATACTTTATACAGACCTGCACCTCAGGCACAAATAAATACTTTATATAGACCCACACCTCAGGCACAAAGAAATACTTTATATAGACCCACACCTCTGGCACAAAGAAATACTTTATATATACCCACACCTCAGGCACAAAGAAATACTTTATACAGACCCACACCTCAGGCACAAAGAAATACTTTATATAGACCTACACCTCAGGCACAAATAAATACTTTATATAGACCTACACCTCAGGCACAAAGAAATACTTTATATAGACCCACACCTCAGGCACAAATAAAGACTTTATACAGACCTACACCTCAGGCACAAATAAATACTTTATATAGACCCACACCTCAGGCACAAAGAAATACTTTATACAGACCCACACCTCAGGCACAAAGAAATACTTTATACAGACCTGCACCTCGGGCTAAAATAAATACTTTATACAGACCTACACCTCAGGCACAAAGAAATACTTTATATAGACCCACACCTCAGGCACAAATAAATACTTTATACAGACCTGCACCTCAGGCACAAAGAAATACTTTATATATACCCACACCTCAGGCACAAAGAAATACTTTATACAGACCTGCACCTCAGGCACAAATAAATACTTTATATAGACCTACACCTCAGTCACAAATAAATACTTTATATAGACCCACACCTCAGGCACAAAGAAATACTTTATACAGACCGACACCTCAGTCACAAATAAATACTTTATATAGACCCACACCTCAGGCACAAAGAAATACTTTATACAGACCTACACCTCAGGCACAAAGAAATACTTTATATAGACCCACACCTCAGGCACAAAGAAATACTTTATATAGACCTGCACCTCAGGCACAAAGAAATACTTTATATAGACCTGCACCTCAGGCACAAAGAAATACTTTATATAGACCTGCACCTCAGGCACAAAGAAATACTTTATATAGACCTGCACCTCAGGCACAAAGAAATACTTTATATAGACCTGCACCTCAGGTACAAAGAAATACTTTATATAGACCTGCACCTCAGGCACAAAGAAATACTTTATATAGACCTGCACCTCAGGCACAAAGAAATACTTTATATAGACCTGCACCTCAGGCACAAAGAAATACTTTATATAGACCTGCACCTCAGGCACAAAGAAATACTTTATATAGACCTGCACCTCAGGCACAAAGAAATACTTTATATAGACCTGCACCTCAGGCACAAAGAAATACTTTATATAGACCTGCACCTCAGGCACAAAGAAATACTTTATATAGACCTGCACCTCAGGCACAAAGAAATACTTTATATAGACCTGCACCTCAGGCACAAAGAAATACTTTATATAGACCTGCACCTCAGGCATGGCTTATAAAACATAGACCTGCACCTCAGGCATGGCTTATAAAACATAGACCTGCACCTCAGGCATGGCTTATAAAACATAGACCTGCACCTCAGGCATGGCTTATAAAACATAGACCTGCACCTCAGGCATGGCTTATAAAACATAGACCTGCACCTCAGGCATGGCTTATAAAACATAGACCTGCACCTCAGGCATGGCTTATAAAACATAGACCTGCACCTCAGGCATGGCTTATAAAACATAGACCTGCACCTCAGGCATGGCTTATAAAACATAGACCGTACAGATTGCCTGGCACAGTAAAGCATTAGAAAGGAGAGACTCTCCTTAGGCATTGGTTTACAGAGCTCACTTTTACGGACGTGATGATACACTTTAAAAAGTGGGACGACGTTGTTGTTCATCTGATTGGAATGAGGAAAATTACGCTTTGGTTAGTTCAACCTATTCTTTTTTTAAATTACATTTTTATCTTTATTCTTATTTTTATTTTCTAGTTGGGGGAGGCTACATGCACAATAAATACATTCCTATACTTTAATAGTCAGCTTGAATCCACCCGTGGGCTGTCACTCAAAATAAGATAGATCTATTTTTAAAGGTACACAAATACAATGCATTGATCCTCATGATCCTAATACAGAGCCAACAAGAAACCATACATTTAGTATGTACACTGAACAAAAATATAAATGCAACATGCAACAATTTCAAAGATTTTACTGAGTTACAGTTCATATAAGAAAATCAGTCAATTGAAATATATTCAAAAGGCCCTAATCTATGCATTTCACATGACTGGGAATCTGTTGGTCACAGAAATTATGAATCAGAAAACCAGTCAGTATCTGGTGTGGCCACCATTTTCCTCATGCAGCGCAACACATCTCCTCCACATACAGTTGATCAGGCTGTTGGTTGTGGCCTGTGGAATGTTGTCCCACTCCTCTTCAATGGCTATGCAAAGTTGCTGGATATTGGCGGGAACTGGAACATGCTGTCATACACATCGACCCAGAGCATCCCAAACATTGCCATAGATAACATGCAATTATGTTCGTTGTCTGTAGCTTATGCCTTCCCATACCATTCCTACGGTTAGATGGAGCATGCCAATGGCACGCTCCCTCAAAACTTGAGTATTCTGTGGCATTGTGCCACATGATAAAACTGCACATTTTAGAGTGGCCTTTTATTGTCCCCAGCACAAGGGGGACATTATGATCATGTTATGATCATGCTGTTTAATCAGCTTCTTGATATGCCACACCTGTCAGGTGGATGGATTATCTTGGCAAAGGACCAGTGGCGGATTTAGGTATTGGCAACATGGGCAGCCGGGGGTGGCTCGGGGTTCCCGCAAAAAAATACATAGTACACTATTAGCAAAACCTTACACTCAAGAAGCAAAACATCAGCCCATATTTGCACAACTATAAGCACATTCTCAACCTCACACTTGTTGCAAAACTCTACACACAGTGATTTGCAAAACACTAAACACACTTAACATACATTACACACAAACATCTATCATGAAGTCACATCCTTGCAATACCAAAGCACTGACTGTCAAATTACCACACCGTCCAACCAATTGGTTCAACACAGTCATCAGGTGTGTTAACACACTAAAATGACATGCACAGCACAATTATTTAAACTGACACACAGAAAGCAAAACCTCTTCTCAAGTCTCCAAAAGTCTAAACACATTTTCTGCTTTACACACATTTTGCAATTCAAAATGGCACTTTCTAAATGCACTGCACACGGTTCTCTGCATAAGACACAACAATCTGACATAAAGTCACATGTTTGCCATTTCAAAACACTGCCATTCAAAATGACACTACATGAGCTAATTGGCCAATACATGTGCCACCTGGCCAAACACCTCAATGGTTAAATGTTACCACTTCAATCAGGAAGTAATCACTATGAAAAGACCACAGGTTTTACCACTATGAAAAGACCACCTTTTGTTTTACAACAACAATGGAAGCCGTTGCAGAGAGATGAAGAGGAAGAGGGTGGCTGAGACTGAGAGGGGGAGGAAGAGTTAGAGGTATGGGTAGAGCTGGTAGAGAAGTTCATGGCCAAAGAAGACAACATCTTTCAAATTAAATCAGAGCAACCTTAGTTGATCATGTCATCAACCATGGGCTGACAATGCGAGAGGCTGGACAGAGAGTGCAGCCCAACCTGAGCCGTTTCACTGTCGCCTGTGTCATCCTGAAATTTAGACTGGAGTACAGGTATGTAATCAAGATTTCTTTCACACTATGTAGTACACCCCATGTTATAGTGTATCAGTTGGGTGACACCTGTTTACTTCATGAATGGCTGAAGTCATACACTAACTGCACAAATTTCCTGCAGAATTTACTCTACTGTGGGGGAAATATCTTTAGGCTGCATTCTCCAAGCCCTATATTTTTATTTTTTTGTTTTTCTAAAGGACTGAGAGACGCAACCATGGTGGAGGAAGGGGCCAACCATGGTGGAGGAAGGGGCCAACCATGGTGGAGGAAGGGGCCACATGTTCACCGGGGTACAGGAAGCTAACATTGTAAACTTGGTTTTGGAAAAGAATGAAATCAGATTACGAGAAATTCAAAGCCACATCATCCACGACAACACCATATTCAACAACATTCAACGAGTCAGTCTGTCCACATTGGCTCGCATTCTCACGCGAAACCAAATCAGAATGAAACAACTTTATAAGGTGCCGTTTGAGAGAAACTCTCAAAGAAACAAAGAGGTCAGACGAGCATATGTGGATGTAAGTACAATATTGACTGCAGTACACTACACACAACATTGTTTCCCAGTGTACTGGATAACACCATATTGACTGCAGTACACTACACACAACATTGTTTCCCAGTGTACTGGATAACACCATATTGACTGCAGTACACTACACACAACATTGTTTCCCAGTGTACTGGATAACACCATATTGACTGCAGTACACTACACACAACATTGTTTCCCAGTGTACTGGATAACACCATATTGACTGCTTTTGTTCTTTGTTTTCAGGGAGTACTGGAAATGGATGCTCATGCAATCCCACATGAGTTCATCTTTATAGATGAGGCTGGGTTCAACCTAGCAGAGACCAGAAGAAGGGGGAGAAACGTCATTGGCCACAGAGCCATTATAGATGTTCCTGTCCGACGTGGTGGGAACAGACGTGGCCAGACCCAGCTGTGACGTGGACGAGGCGTTGTGGCCAGACCCAGCTGTGACGTGGACGAGGCGTTGTGGCCAGACCCAGCTGTGACGTGGACGAGGCGTTGTGGCCAGACCCAGCTGTGACGTGGACGAGGCGTTGTGACCAGACCCAGCTGTGACGTGGACGAGGCGTTGTGGCCAGACCCAGCTGTGACGTGGACGAGGCGTTGTGGCCAGACCCAGCTGTGACGTGGACGAGGCGTTGTGGCCAGACCCAGCTGTGATGTGGACGAGGCGTTGTGGCCAGACCCAGCTGTGATGTGGACGAGGCGTTGTGGCCAGACCCAGCTGTGATGTGGACGAGGCGTTGTGGCCAGACCCAGCTGTGCGGCAAGATGCTGCCTAATTATTTTTCTTGACTCTTTTTTTCTATATATTTTTTCTGGAATTTTCTGTTTTTTTGTGAGCATATTTTTGTTCAGTCCAATGTAAATATATCTGCTGTGCATATGTTGCACTGACTTGTTTGGTGAAAAATGAAAAATAAATAAACTGTTTCAACAGCATGTGTGTGTATCTGCAAATACTTCTGTGCATCTGAAGATTTTCTACTATTTGAACTATTTTCGTATTATGGCAAAGCATACTAAAGATGAGAGTGCTTTTCATTATGTCCAACAGTGTGTAGTTGGTTAGACAAACATCTGGTTATATGAATGAAGTGTGGGCCATTTCATGCAAACGTTTGATTTTGATAATGCTATCTGTAGTTTTGGTTGCAGTGCTTCATTTTGCAGGATATATAATGTATTTTGCAGTTTGGGTGTGTGGTTTTGTGAATTGTGTTAAGTATTTTGATAAAACCAGCCTAGTTTGCAAAATTGTGTTTTAGCAATTGGGGAAAAACTGTAATTGTAGACACCAATCAGGTGTATAAGCACTATAAAAAGCAGCAGGTGAGTTCATCGGACTTCAAGCACAATGGAAAGAGTCAGAGAAAGAGTAAGACGAGGAGGAGGAGGACGAGAAGGACGACGACGAGGAGGGCGAGGAGAACGAGGAGAAGGAGAACGAGGAGGACGAAAAAATAGGTATTGTAAAAACATCATCATATCAAAAACATCTGCACGGTTTCAGTAACTGCTTACAGTACTGTATTCTATGCACTATCAGCACTTCTGTTACCTTTTCCTGTGAAATTACTGTATGTATACTGTTTTTTTTTCTACATAGGATTGAGGGTCAGGGACGACAAGGGGGAAGGCCTCCTATGTTCACAGAACAGCAAGAGAGGGAGATAGTAAACATGGTTTTGGCCAACAATGCTATAACACTCAAGCAGCTACAAGCTAACATTGTCAATAACCACGCCATTTTCAACGATATCCATCAGGTCTCAACATCAACACTGATACGCATCCTAAAAAAAAAACATATTCAAATGAAGCACATTTATCGAGTGCCTTTCGAGCGCAATTCCGAAAGGGTGAAACGACTGCGGCATGATTATGCAGAGGTATGTATTCACTTTAGCAGTGTGATCTTGCATACTGTCTCATAATATTTTACTGTACTGTAATATGTATACTAGATCTACACTGAACTACACAATTTTGCCTGACACTGTTTTTCAGAGAGTTTTACAAATGGATGGAGAGGAGATCCAGCATGAGTTAATTTACGTAGATGAGGCTGGGTTCAACCTGACGAGAACACGAAGGAGGGGAAGAAACATCATTGGCCACAGGGCTATAGTCAATGTCCCAGGGCAACGTGGGGGTAATATAACACTCTGTGCAGCCATTACACAGAATGGGGTCCTCCACCGCCATGCCCATATGGGCCCTTACAACACAGCACTCATACTTACATTCTTGGACCAATTGCACAACATAACAGCAGCAAATCAAATCGATCATATGCAATACATTGTTGTCTGGGACAATGTGTCTTTCCACCGCTCTGGTCTGGTTCAGATCTGGTTTCAGCAACATCCACATTTCACCGTCCTATATCTTCCACCATACTCTCCATTCCTCAACCCTATAGAATAGTTTTTCTCGGCATGGCGGTGGAAGGTATATGATCTCCGTCTCCAGGCTGAGGTACCCCTCATCCAAGCCATGAAGGAGGCCTGTGACCAGATGGAGGTAGCAGCAATGCAAGGATGGATTCGTCATTCAAGATGTTTCTTTCCAAGGTGTCTTGCTAATGACAACATTGCCTGCGATGTTGATGAAATTCTCTGGCCAGATCCAGCTAGGCGAAGAGACAATGTCTAGTTATTTTTTATTTTATTTTTTTAACTTACAATACGAAAAGTGACGTTTGGTTACAGTATTGTGAATCTCCATGTCAACATTTTGGGCGTGTTGAGAAATAAATGAGGTTCTTCAGTCTGCAACATTGGTCTTGTGTAGTGTTTGGGAATTTACATTATATTTGTACTTTGTTGATAGTAGCCTACTCTAGTCATAGGGAAGTAGAAGTGCTAAAAGTGTTTTAGGTTTATCACAGCAGAGTGTAACTCGTGCAAACAGAGTATAGTAATGTGAAACGTGTGTGTTTCACATGGTAACAAAGTGTGGTTTTTAAAAAGAAGTGTATAGTTTTTACAAGAGTGTTTAATTTTGCAAAGGATCTGTAGTGTTTTGCTAAGTGGGTGTGTGGTTGTGCTAATTATGTGTAGTGTTTTGAAAACACGGGCCCTGTTTTGAAAATCGTGCTTAAGCAATCAAAATAAACTGTAATATAATATATATAATATAATACATCAATAAAATCTATTTAGTCTCAAATAATAAACAATTTTGTTTAAATAATGCAAAAACAGTGTTGTAGATGAAAGTAAAAGTGCAATATGTGCCATGTAAAAAAGCTAACGTTTTAGTTCCTTGCTCAGAACATGAGAACATATGAAAGCTGGTGGTTCCTTTTAACATGAGTCGTCAATATTCCCAGGTAAGAAGTTTTAGGTTGTAGTAATTATAGGAATTATAGGACTATTTCTCTCTATACCATTTGTATTTCATATACCTTTGACTATTGGATGTTCTTATAGGCACTATAGTATTGCCAGCCTGATCTCAGGAGTTGATAGGCTTGAAGGTATAAACAGCACAATGCTTGAAGCACAGCGAAGAGCTGCTGGCAAACGCAGGAAAGTGCTGTTTGAATGAATGCTTACGTGCCTGCTGCTGCCTACCACCGCTCAGTCAGACTGCTCTATCAAATCATAGACTTAATTATAATATAATAAACACACAGAAATACGAGCCTTAGGTCATTAATATGGTCAAATCCGGATACTATCATTTCGAAAACAAAATGTTTATTCTCTCAGTAAAATACAGAACCGTTCCGTCTTTTATCTAATGGGTGGCATCCCTAAGTCTAAATATTGCTCTTACATTGCACAACCTTCAATGTAATGTCATAATTATGTACAATTCTGGCAAATTAATTACGGTCTTTGTTAGAAAGAAATGGTTTTCGCACAGTTCGCAACGAGCCAGGCGGCCCAAACTGCTGCATATACCCTGACTCTGTTGCACAGAACGTAAGAGATGTGACACAATTTCCCTAGTTAAAAGAAATGTATGTTAGCAGGCAATATTAACAAAATATGCAGGTTCAAAAAATATACTTGTGTATTGATTTTAAGAAAGGCATTGATGTTCATGGTTAGGTACACATTGGTGCAACGACAGTGCTTTTTTTGGCGAATGCGCTTGTTAAATCATCCCCCGTTTGGTGAAATAGGCTGTGATTCGATGATAAATTAACAGGCACCGCATTGATTATATGCAAAGCAGGACAAGCTAGATAAACTAGTAATATAATCAACCATGTGTAGTTAACTAGTGATTATGTTAAGATTGAATGTTTTTTATAAAAATAAGTTTAATGCTAGCTAGCACCTTACCTTGGCTCCTTGCTGCACTCGAATAACAGGTAGCCATGCCGCTTAATCGATCAACCTCATATATATATATATATATATATATTTTTTTTTATCGGAATGGTGACATTTGCGCGATTGGTTTTCTATTGCTCATTTGCATGCCATGCTGAAGGTGGGGTTCGCCCAAGCTAGAACCACCACTGCAAAGGACACTAAATGCTCACCAACAGGGATGTAAATACATTTGTGCAGAAATAAGCTTTTTATGCGAATGGAACATTTATGGGACCTTTTATTTCAGCTCATGAAACATGGGACCAACACTTTACATGTTGAATTTATATTTTTTATTTATATTATTATTATTAATTTTTTTTAAAGCTCCTAAATTGCTTTCAACACCTCATGCTGGAGGCGTGGCTTATTGCGGGTGTGGTTTTCCATTGTTATTTTTCTCAATCATAGTCTACTAGACTACTAACGTCAGTAGTAGGCTATGCTTTGGAAGGGGAGGGACAGGTAGCCTACACACGCACAAAATAACAGATCCCTTCTGGAACACTATACACGCACAAAATAACAGATCTCTTCCGGAACACTATAGATCACTTTCGTTCCCGGTTCTGATTCTGTCCCTCGAAAAATGTCATTGTTTTCTGGTTCTGTTCACTAAACCTGTTCCCCTCTCTCTCTCTCTCTCTCTTCTCCCTCTAACATCCCTCCCTCCTCCTACCTCTTTATCTCTCTCTCTCTCTCTATCTGTCACTCTCTCAATAACCATCACTAATTAGCAGTATGGAGCAGGTTGAGCAGCTGCATTTATCAGTACCATGTTGATTGAAGGTGATTTAGCATTCTAGTAACATCCTGGCACACAGTTTAATTCGGGATGTATCTCACCCTCCAATGAACAATGTAAAACACTTTGAGCACTTTATACTGCATTAGTTATTTGCAACAATAGTCTTCCATTACAGCAGTAAATCAGAGTGAATAGTAGCCAGTGTATACTTCATCTGATCTAACAGTTACAATTATCTCTAACTATTAACTGTTATTAAGTCATTAGTGACCCTGTCAGGGTTGTCAGTGTTGGTATTCAGACAGACTAATCTATTGGAAAGTCCCCCTAGAGACGCAGCAGGGGCAATCATCTACACACACACACACACACACACACTAGTGGTAGGTAGGCGCCAAAACTACAGCCTTATTTAGATGTAGCGGAGAGCAAGGTAAAAAGCATCGTCCTAGTAGGGTTAGGATGGGGTTTTATCCCTCTGTCTCTCTCTGTCTCTCTCTCACTCCCTCTCGCTATCACTCTTTCTCTCTCCATCTCTCCTTCCCTCTCTCTCTCTCTAACAATGATTGACAGATGTGGAGCAATAGATATAGAACCTGATATATTGTCTATGTGTGGGGCTCTCTGTGTCTTTGTCAGAACAGGGTGACAGCTATGAACTCTATAAGGCATGGTTTTGTTTTTTGCCTTAGCATTACACAGCTGATTCAGGACCGAGTTTGGTACACTGCTATAGGGAACACTGGGAAATATTCTACCAATACCACAGGATGAGACAGATACCCTATTCTTCCCCTAAAGTGATGAATGTTCAGAATGATCCTAGATATCCAGTCTAGTTTAACTTTCTACGTGATTCCTAATGTTCACTCTTGTAGCAAAATATGTTTTGAAGTTGGTTCTGTAAACCTGGTAAACAGATTTGATTGAATAGTGCCCAAGGTTAGTTTAAAAAAGGTTTGCACCTCTCTGTTCCCCAATCCCCAACCCTCCCCATAACCATAACGCAGAACCCTTATGATATCCCAAATTCCCTTCCTCTACATTAACCCTATCTCTCTCTAACCCTCACCCCAGTTCCCTGATCAGGAACTCAGTGGTAACAGATGGGATCTGTCACCTAAAGGATGTGACGGAAATGAATGTTTAACCCCGTAATGGATATTTACTGTGAGTCGATAATGACTCTGTCAGATTAGGAAATGGCTTCTCACTCTCATCAATCAGGAAGGAGATGCACTCAAGAACCCAACTAAATCCTTTCTCACATACACGTGCATGTGTGCAAACACACACAAATAAATACACACACACACAAAAACACACATACACACACACAGACACACACCATCCTACTGCTTCCAGTTTGTTGGCTGGAAAGTTCTATTGAAAACAAACAACACAGGTATCAAACATACATTGAAATGCACCCACACACTCACCAGCAGTTGGGAGAGAGAAAGGGCTGGAAGGGATAGAGATAGATTCATCTAGTGAAAGACTACCCTCTTTTGGGCTCTTGTGTGGTGCAGCGGTCTAAGGCACTGCATCTCAGTGCTAGAGGCGTCTCTACAGATCCTGGTTTGATTCCCGGCTGTATCACAACCAGCCGTGATTGGGAGTCCCATAGGGCGGTGCCCAATTTTCCCAGTGTCGTCTGGGTTAGGGTTTGGCCCAGGTAGGCCGTCATTGTAAATATGAATTTGTTCTTAACTGACTTGCCTAGTTAAATAAAGGTTAAATAAATAAATAGCTTCAGATGATTCATGGTGATAAAGCTAAAATCTGATTGTTTCCATGTTTTCTGAAAACTAAACTCCCAGACTTAAACAGGTTCATATTATCACAGGGTTGTACTGCTACAACTGTGAGCGTGCATGTGTGTCTGGTGTAGTCTCTTCATCTTCTGATTGCTTTAATTACAGACTGATTGTCAGCTCCCCTCTCAGAGAGCAGGAAAAACAAATTCTTAACGCACATGAAAAGGAGACACCACACACGCACGCACGCACACACCCACACACACACTTCAGCAGTTACACTCAGTAGCCCCTTTGATTTCTATCTGACGGTGATCTGTCTTTCATCGTCTCCTCTCCCTGATCCCTCTCTCCTTCTTTACCTCCACTGGGGCAGAACGTCTCCCTCCATATCTCCTTCGTCTCTCTCTTTGTCTACTGAGTGTTAATACTGTATGTGGGCAGGGTAATTTACTGTGTCTCTTTGTCTCTCTAACACATTAGTAGGTGGGCAAAACTGTTTCTGTCTGCTTTTCTCTATTCCTTATTATTTAGCATGACAGCATAACGACTGACTCTCTGTCTGTCAGCCTATTTGTGTTTAGTGTAGAATGATTACGGCATCTGTAGCCTTGTTAAGAACCAGGCTTCCCTAGTTTGAGGCTGGCCTCTAGTGTGTAAGAGGACTCAGAGCAGTGGGTTATAGGACCTTGGGATTTGGTCTGATGGACTGACAACGTCTCTGTAGCCTTAAACAGCCAGCCATACAGAAGAAGAGAGAGAGAGAGAGAGCGAGCAGTGACCTCTCTGCCTCTACTCCGTCTTCTCTCATAATTACTACTGTAAGTTAATTGATGCATAGAACATACATTATCTATCTACACATCTACTGATAAGGAGTTCAACATCCTGTTTGATCTGAGGTCAAAATATTCAGGAACTCTTTCCTCCTGTGATGATAGCCTACAGTGGGAACTGAGATGAGCGCAGTCACAGAAACTGCTTAAAAACTTGTTACATTTCAATATATATTAGGCTACATTTTGTTTAAATATTATCTGGCATAATATTATACATTTCTGCCATGTGTCTGGAGAAGGGATATTAACATGAGCTGATTGCATGTGTTTGTTCTACAGAAATCTGCATTCATTTGTAAACTGAATATATTAGGCCTGTTATATATAGTCCTAGACCTTCAAAAGAGCATAATCATTACGCATGATTTTTATATTTAAAAAAATAAAAAATCATATGCCTATGTTCTTAATATGACCAATGCTGTGTGTTTTTTGTTATTAGGCTACTGCATCAGTAGGCTATATCCTTTCATCCACTTAATCCCGCGGCGCCACACTCGCTTTTGAAGATAATTTACATCTTCTTTCTCCCGTTTCTTCTTGTCTTTTTCCTTTCTAACTCAAACATGAAAGTCTGCGGCGGTGTGCTGGGGGCAGAGAGGGACAGAGGAGCAGAGACAGAGAGAAAAAGGGATTGATTTCCACCGTGAGCGCTGCAGCAGTTGTTCAAAGCTCCAGACGTCAGAAAGCGGCAGGACTCAGCATGTCGAGGCCGGCCTAGGCTGCCTGTCTGCGCCCTGGACTTCCCCCAGGGCCCGGGGAGGGCGACAGCCAGGCGGCACCGTCAAAACAATTATGAGGAGAGCAAACTACACAAACCACACACTGGGACCAGGACCCGCCGCTGTCTCAGAACCCGTTGTCTCTCTCAGGAAGATGAGAATGAACTATGATCCCATGCTCCCTTAATGTAACAATTACCTCGAAGATGGTAGGCTAGAGGTCTAATGGATTCAGTAATAGACCTGGTGTCCTAAACGTTCTTACTATGTAACCCACCACTTAACGACCTATATATCCACTCATACACTGCGCTCTATTACTACATGGTCCAGGCTACTATGAACTGCCATGTGAAAAAACAACCAACCTCCGGTTTGAAGCAATTACTTGATTATCAAATCTTTAAAGCAGAAAAACATGCCTATTTAAAACTGGAGAACATTTCGATGTTGTCCATTTGCCAAACTTATCTGACATTTTTTTTGCTACATTTCTGACAAACATCGTAATGCATGCAGTTCTTTTCGAAAGATAAAATTACTGTTAAGTAGGCTACATGTGTCTGTAGCATAAATGCTCCAGGAATTTCCCCAAATCTTGCAGCAATCCCGCTTTACATTCCAGAGCGCCTTACCTGCGTGTAGAGCGGGTTTTCGACGGGACAGGTCTTGCGGGGTGTATCTCCACGACAGAGTGATGGTCGGAGCAATGCTGTGGTCTGTCAGCACGGACTGCTGTAGCCTAATGATTAGACTGTATTGGTGAGTCTGACAAGCATCACCGATATCAAAACCTCTGTAACAGATCCTCCGTTAATCTCTCTGTCTTCAGTCCGCCGTGTGCATGCCCGGTGATCCAGAGTAGCTCCTCTTCACAGAGAAAAATATAAGTTTTCCCCGCCCCAGAAGATGAGGTAAACCTGATGCAGGTAAACGAACTGTAGCCTATATGTGGCTCCATTACTCCACAACGACATCTAGAGGTGAACCCCAAACATTAAAGCTCCTCTTAGGGTAGCCAATTGAATTCGTGTAGGATAGCAGAAGCTACAGTACAGTTAGGCTACTGATGTGGTGAGACAGAACAATTTCATGAATCCATTTATCTGAATCTATCCTTTCATCAGTGTGCCAGTCATCCAACTGAGAGAGAGAGATAAAGAAATAGCGAGATAGAGAGAGGGAGAGGAGGGGGTTGTGTTTTTATCCGGTATCAGTGTTGTAGATCCATCAATAAAAAGGAAGCATTACGTGTCATACTTTGAGCTTTAAAAGACATGAAGGATTCAGATTGTGGTTCATTTATCTAAGGATCAGATTTCAAATGTTCCTTAATGTGATATTTATTTTTTGGTTTGTTTACCCATCAGCACCAGTTTAGGACGGACCGAACCGAACCCTGAACTTTACCTGAGGCACAAGAACTGACCAAAGAGACTCCACCACTGTCCAGCTGCCTGTTTCTCTCCTATCAACTCTGTCCGGTCTCTCTATTCCCCTTCCTCTCAGCTCCTCTGCAGGAAAGAGCAGATTAAAGAGGTGCTTGGCGCTTCTGAGGAGAGAATGGTGTGTTTGAAGAGCTAACCCCCCCCCCCCCCTCTCTCTCTCTATCTCTCTGTCTCTCTCTCTGTCTCTCTCTCTGTCTCCCTGTCTCTCTCTCTCTCTCCCTCTCTCTCTTTCTCTCACTCTGGCAGCCTTGAGCCCGGTGGCCCTCTCCTCTGATCCTTACAGGAGCTCCTTCCTTCCTAACAGACAGACAGACAGACAGACAGACAAGACAAGACAAGACAAGACAAGACAAGACAAGACAAGACAGACAGACAGACAGACAGACAGAGAGAGAGAGCGAGAGACAGAGAGAGACAGACAGACAGACCAGCGGAGAGCAACAGAGCATCACTGGGATGAAAACACCTATCATATTACTTTACCCCAGATCACTATTACCACAGGACCACAGCCAGAGAAAACAGAAACCCAGTCAGCTGTCTTCTAAAGCCAACAGCGATAAGGCCAATATCAGCTCTTTCATAATGGCAGCAGAAATAGGAAGATGTTATCTAGCTACTGAAACCAAACAAATATCACAGATATCTCTCTATTTAAAGTTGAAACTGTGTATTAAGACATGCAAATCACAGGGATTGGGATGGGCTGAGGGAAGCTGAGGGTTGGTATGTGGGAGTGGAGACAAGTGGGAGTGGAGCTGCTGTGTGGGAGATGATGGTCAAAGATACAAAATAAAACATAATATAAAGTACATTTGAATGACACTAAGTGGCAGTGTTTTTACAACTAATGCCATGCATGTGTTTGTACACACACACTCTCATTCAAAGAAACACATACATTCATGTAATAGTGAGGGACAGCTATTGAGGAATTGTGGGGGGGTTCAGGTTAATGTTTTTTGGCCTGATGGTAGAGCAGGGAATTGACCCTGGATGCTTCTGTGTGTCGCTCTGAATGGGAATTGTTTTATTTATCTGTTATTTTACCAGGTAAGTTGACTGAGAACACATTCTTATTTGCAGCAACAACCTGGGAAATAGTTACAGGGGAGAGGAGGGGGATGAATGAGCCAATTGCAAAGTGGGGATTATTAGGTGACTGTGATGGTTTGAGGGCCAGATTGGGAATTTAGCCAGGACACCAGGATTAACACCCCTACTCTTACAATAAGTGCCATAGGATCTTGACCCATGACCTCAGAGAGTCAGGTCACCCATTTAACATCCCATCTGAAAGACAGCACCCTACACAGACCAGAGGGAAGAGTGCCTCCTACTGGCCCTCCATCACCACTTCCAGCAGAATCTGGTCTCCCATCCAGGAACTGACCAGGACCAACCCTGGTTAGCTTCAGAAGCAAGCCAGCAGTGGTATGCAGGGTGGTATGCTGCTGGCAATCTGTTGGATGACTGGTATGATGTGGCTGTTGAGCGGCTTCACTGCAAGTATGTTGTATGTTTCGAATTTTCAATCAATTTTAAAATGGTAAAAATGTAAAAATCAAAAGTCACAGGGATTGCTGGCTCCTGATGCTATGCATGATGGGTAGGTCTACTCTGTAAAGGTGGGCATTTTTGATCCTCTCCTCTAACTACTCGTCCACACACACCAACACAGACACACACACTCACACACATGTGTATGTTGTCCTCTAATCACTATGCCCCTCAACAGGAGAGCAGATTTCATTACCATATTGACTGCATCGTTGGCTAACCTAGTTTCCACAATGAAAGGGCATTGGGTGAGGAGAGGAGGCTAGCCTATACCTATAGGTTACATACAATTAAAACGCTATACATCAAGATACAATGATAATATAACATTATTGATGTACAGTAAGCTTTAAATATAGCATTTGTATTGGATAAATGTATCAACGTGAATTGTCAACGTGAAAAAATGTAACTGTTTTCTCTACATGATTCCACACACACACGCACACACGCACACAAACACACACACTACCTGTGCATCAGGAGGTTTAGGCCCTGTGCTCGTCTCTGTGTGTGGTAGAGAACATCAGCCAGGCAGGATGTCAGATCTGAGGAACACAGCTTTCCCCGGGGGCAGGAGTTAAACGTGAGAAAAGGGCAGGTAGAGACAGGCAGAGACAGGTAGAGAGAGACGGTTCTGTGCAGCTGACAGACCTTCTGCTCCCTCAGCCATGAGGCTCTAACAGCAACAGAAACTAAGGCTGCATCTGAAATCGCACTCTATTCCGTATAAGGCTCTGGGCAACAGGAGTGCATCATGGTGTCGTTTCAGACCAGATTTGCTCATAATCAGAAACATGGTTTAGATGGCAACTAGGAATGTGTGTGTGTGTGTGTGTTCAGTCCAAAAGCATTAGATCTTATAATATAAGCTCAAGCAGTTAAAATATGTATTGAGGTCAAAATGAACTGAAACCTCACAGAAAAAATGAGATTCTATTGTAGCTTCATCCAAACATCTGGGTTATTGATTAGTTCAACATTTCACCAGCAGGCGGCAGAATAACCCCTCTGTTACCAACAATACTTGGCTACCTTACCTACCGTCCACAAGAAAAGACAGACTAACTATTATTTATCTAGTTGTCCGGGGGGTGGCAGTGTCTTCACACATCTGTCTGCTCTGATTTATGTGTTTTTTTATTGAGTATCTATCATCGTCCATTGGTTATTTTGTGGTAGAGTAACCTACCATCCCACTCTCCTAACAGAGTCCACCAAATATCTGATACACTTTGGTTATTGACTTTACACATGATTTATAACACCTAAAGATAAACCTGTGTTCCAACACTACTATTTCTGGAGCGCATCCCAGACGATGGTGACAGGTTTTTGGTGTTAATCTGTGTTGCATTATTTCTGATGATATGCATTCTCCACTCTGAAACCCACACAACTGTTTCATTATCACACACAGAGCTCTGCTCTCTCACACAGCCTTATAATCACTGGTTATCACCTCTCTCTGGTTGGCCTCACTGAGCACCTTTAACCTATACCCATCTGACACATATAGGTAGCCTAGCTGTATGAATGAATAACTGGTAGGGTGCTAATTGTAAAGAATTAACGGTCAGTTTGATTCCCAATTCTCTCACCTCCTTCATATGGTGTGTGTGTGTGAGAGAGAGAGAGAGAGAGATGAGAGCGTGACCTCACTGCAATCTGCACAGCTGCGCGAGGGAGAGCAAGCAGAGAGAGCGAGAAGAGAGAGAGGGGTTGCCTGGTTGCCTTAACGGGCTCAGTTCGGGGAAATAGCACAACAGATTGCGCTTTTAAACAGCCTACGCCGATATGTATTCTTCAGTTTCTGGTGCATTAAACGCGAAATCAGAAACCAACACCCACTCGGTTAACGTCAATAATAATCGGTAAGGAATATTCGCAGAGTGAGATGGACGAGTCGTCTCTGTTGGATTTGCTGGAGTGTTCAGTATGTTTGGAAAGGCTGGACACTACAGCTAAAGTCCTGCCTTGCCAACACACCTTCTGTCGCCGCTGCTTGGAGAACATAGTCAGCTCCAGAAACGAACTGAGATGTCCCGAATGTCGCATCCTAGTCGGCTGTGAGGTGGACGACCTCCCCGCGAATATCTTGCTGGTCCGCCTGCTGGACGGGATCAAACAGCGGCCACGGAATGCAGGCAGTACCAGGCAGTCCCAGGTGGGGGGCGGAGAGTCATTGGGTTGTGCAGCCGGGATCAGCGCCTCTCCCCCGGGCAGTGGGATCAGGGACCTGCCGGTGGCCACAAGGAGCTCCCCCGTCAAGGTACTTAGCTCTGCTACTTGGTATTTGGACTGGTTGGCTGCCAACTTGCTGTACAGAATGTTCCTTGGCTAGAATTCTGAAGAACCGAGTTGCTGTATACATGTGTTGGGGTGGTGGGGTTGCATAGCTGGACAACTGAGAATCTGTTTGGGAAATCTCATTTCACACACTAATGTGTTGAAAGATTTCCTATGTGTGCTCTACCCCCAACTCCTGCAGCTAAAGACACAATTAGACAGAATTGAGCTATGGAGAGAGAGAGAGGGAAAGAGAGGGGAGGGGAGGGGGTATAGAGAGAGAGAAAGTAAGAGATACAGTCACCTGTGCTATTCATGTTATTGCTAGACAGACAAGCGAGGTATAGCTGCAAGATATGATTTAGTTACCTCAGTGGCATGGCTGTGCTGTGTTCAGGTAGTCTAGAGATGCAGCAGGCCGACAGTTGCATATGTTTCATAACGGAGGCTGAACAATGACAGCCAGCACAGTGGGCCTTTAAATATAAGCTACTCTAGGTTTATTAACAGTATCCTAAGGGTTTTGGATGTTAGGGACTATACTGTATGGATGTTTTATAGGCAGGTAACAGATTTGTTAATGCTTTCAGCTCCATGTCATAGCATGCCAAGTCTTTGGCCAATAGGCCAGATCATGTCATTAAGAGTGCCTTTTATTCTCACACTTCTCAATCCTCTGAAGGGGAGCAGGGTGACTATTGAACATGAGCCCATGACTGAGAGAGTGTGTGGTGGGCTGCAGGCAGCTGACCTGCCAGATAGAACCACTAGCAGAAGCAGTAGACTCTAAACACTCATCGTGAGTTGAGTACTGGAACGCTTACTCTCCCCCACTCTTTGTCTCTCAATGTATTTCTCTTTCTCTCTCTCTCTGACCAGTCACTGTTTGTTTTAGCTCCTTTGTGAGAGCAGGACACTCTGGAGACTCGGAGTAGAAAACACTCACAACCTCTCCCTCTCTCCCACCTAATTGATGGGAAGTTCGGCTCTTTTTTACTGAATCCAATCTTTCAACTAATTTCGTTCATTTGAGTCAGTAATGCCAAGAGCACGCAGGACCTACTGTCCGCGAACAATGAACTGAAAATTTCGAAATAGTAATAATTATACAAGCCTCTCGTTCACATGTCGTTCCCCATAAAGGGCTTATTGGAGCTGTCATTTTGCCTGAGATTTGTAATTGTGCTTTAAACGATGTGAAGTTGTTTATTGCTAGGCATACAAATAAGATGATTTATTGGTACAATTGAAAACGAGGTCTAGTTGTGGCCGCAACCGGACTAGATTGTGAACGACTCTTGGAGGAATGCATTGCTTGGGGTGATTAGCACAATATCTTTCGCCAAGTGGGTGCACCCCAGACGATTCGCTCTCGAGTTCGAGTGTTGAGAAGAGGCTGTGTATGTTTTGGCCATACAAAGCTGGGTCCATCAAAACATTCAATAATCAATTAATTGCATTCATTCATTCTTGCACCATGCGATCAATTACCAGTTATACACATCTTTCTTTCTTCTATATACTGCCTGCAGCGTGATCTACTTTGTCTGTGCGCATAATGATATGACAGACAGTTGTTGACCGGAGCACGTCTCTGAAGTCACCGGAGGAGCGCACATTAATCATACTGTAGAATTCATTGCGGCCAGCAGGTCAAAGGAACGACTAAAATGAACGAGTGACTCAGAAAAACTAGTCATGACTCTGAAGTCACTCAAATTAGTCTATCAAAATGAACGAATCGTTTGCGAACATCACATATATTCACTACCCAAACTCCACAGGACGTAGATATGGTGTGCAATGTGTGTGTATGTACAATGAGTATACAACACATAAAGGACACCTGCTCTTTCCATGACATAAACCATAAACCGGACGGTACACGTTTCAGTGGGGGAGCTCAGGTAATATCATTTTGTGCACAAGCATAAATCACATCCGTAATTTAGTCCTGTCCGAATCTGCCGCGTCAGTCATTTTTACTTGGCAGGAAGAATTTATTCCAGCCCTAAAAACCTACTGTTTTCGTCAATCTCCCAAATCCTCTGATAATACTTATCATGTGCGAGTCGTCATCCCAGTATTTGAAGGGATATTACAGTTTATCAGGTGCTGCAACCCGTTTGGGTAAGAACATGGGAACAGATGTATTGTTAAAACAAAGTGTTGCACGTCGCCTACATATGAATCTGTTTTGTCACATATGAACTTTCCTAGTACCATGTTTGTCTTTTAAAAGATGAAGTGGACGATATTGTCCCAGTGAACTGATAAATGACCAAATACGTCAGTTAATTAAATGTCTGCATAGGTTACAGTTCATGCTTCTTATTGGTTATTGTTTGGACTTTCTCTGAACTGAAGACCATTAGGCCAACATTAGGCTATCCCTGTACATGTGAAATATCTTCACTCTACAGGAGCCTCCAGGCTGCCGTCATACCGGTACATGTTGAATGAGGAAAACAAATAATTACAGGGGCAGCTTGGTAAAACTAATCCCTTCCCGAATCATCGACTGTAAAACGGACATGCTGGGGTAATAATTACATAATGGACATTCTATAGTAATACTAGTCCAGTGCCAATAGAGCTATAGACTGACCAGGTGAATCCAGGTGAAAGATATGATCCTTTATTGATGTCACTTTTTGAATCACTTCAATCAGTGTAGATGAAGGGGAGGAGACAGGTTAAATAATGAGTTTTAAGCCTCGTGACAATTGAGACATGGATTGTGTATGTGTGCCATTCAGAGGGTGAATGAGCAAGGCAAAATATGTAAGTACCTTTGAATGGGTTTGGTAGTAGGTGCCAGGCGCACCGGTTTGTGTCAAGTACTGCAAAGCTGCTGGGTTTTTCCACACTCAACAGTTTCTAGAGTGTTTCAAGAATGGTCAACCACCCAAATGACATCCAGCCAACTTGACACAACTGTGGGAGGCATTGGAGTCAACATGGGCCAGCATCCCTGTGGAATGCTTTCGAGGCCTTGTAGAGTCCATGCCCAATGAATTGAAGCTGTTCTGTTCTGGGGGGGGGGGTATGTTTTTGAGGTCAGCCTTTCCCCCGCTGAGTTTCAGAGGTGCCTCATGGTGACATCACCACCCACAGACCAAGGCTTTGAAGTATGTTCACCTGTATTTACAGGTAGTCCTGAGCCTTGATCTCTGCTGCCATTAGTAACACACCCTGGTGATGACAGGGCAGCGCAGACCACCACCTTACATTACTACTACACTAATAGCAGCAGAGGGGGTTGGAGTGTTTGTTTTGTATCTGAGTTCAGGCAGACAGACTGACATTAAAGTTTCATAGAAGCTTTTACTTCTGACAAGAGAGGAGGACACAGCTGCCACCACTGACACCATCACACACACACACACACACACACACACACACACACACACACACACACACACACACACACACACACACACACAGCTATGTATTACTATAATTGTGAGGAGTTTTTTGGGGATCAACAATTGATTCCCATTCAACTTCATAAACTATTTTCCTTAACCCCTAACCTTGACCCCTAACATTAACCCCTAACCCTAACTCTAACCCTAACATTAACCCCTAACTCTAACCCTAACCTTAACCCCTAACCCTAATTCTAACTCTAACCTTAACCCCTAACCCTAATTCTAACTCTAACCCTAACATTAACCGCTAACCCTAATTCTAACCCTAACCCCTAACCCTAACCCTAATTCTAACCCTTAACCTAATCCCTATGCCTAAATAGCCTTTTTATAAGTGTGGACTGGCAAAATATCCTCACCTTTTTACATTTTAGTTGGTTTACTATTCTTGTTAGGACTTGGTACTCACAAGTATCGTAAAACATGTCCACACACACACACGCGCACGCAGACACACACGCACACACACACATACTCTCTATTTCTCTCTCTCTTTTTCTCTCTTTCTCTTGCTGCAATCCTTTAGCTCTGTGAGGAATGCTTTCGACAGTCATTTTCATGAGTGTGTGTGTGTGACAGAGAGGGAGGGAGAAAAATTGCAAGAGAGATGTCCCCTACAGACTAGACAGCCAACCGTAGCTGTGCTTTATTCCACTGAACACTTACACCCTCATCATTTATTAATTAAGGAGCAAGAATATAATTTAATGTGTGTGTGTGTGTGTGTGTGTGTGTGTGTGTGTGTGTGTGTGTGTGTGTGTGTGTGTGTGTGTGTCCGCGCGCGTGGGACTGCTGCTGTTCCAGTTCGAAGCAGGGGATAAAGGGCAGAGAGGATTCAGAGGGGACCTTTTGTCTTTGCTGACACACACAAACACACACACTTAAATATACAGTACACACACAGCTCAGCCCACAGGGAGAGCCTCTGATATGGAGAGCACATTGAAGGCAAGCAGACACATGCAGTATTAATGCAGTATTAATGTGGTATTAATGAAGTTTTAGTAAAGGTAATGTGTAATGTGTATGTAATGAGTGTCAGGTTGTTGATTTTGGAGATGACTGATCTCCATGGTAATGAACTGACTTACTGGACTGTTACTGCCTCTCAACCTTTTTTTTCTTTCACCATGATAGGAAAATTAACATATTACAAGGTAACTATTTACAAATGATTTACAAGTATGGAGAGCTGCTGACTTACTTCTGTGATTGTGAAAAAATGAAAACAGTGCTGTCACGAGGTTGCGTGTCACGCAGGTTACTATGACAACGATCACAACAACAGGGTCAAAGTTGAATGTCTCTTGCTCTTTCCCGCCAAAAGCAATGGCGATATAAAAGGCGAATCCTGACAAGAATGTGGTAAACAATTATTTTTTCAGGCAGCATACCGCATATCCTATGTATTTGGTATTTTCGTTTTTTATTAGTATCCCCATTAGCAGTTGCGAAAGCAGCAGCTACTCTTCCTGGGGTCCACATGAAACATGACATAATACAGAACATTAATAGACAAGACCAGCTCAAGGACAGAACTACATACATTTAAAACATCACACACAGCCTAAATATCAGTGCATACACACAAAATATCTTGGTGAAATAGGAGAAAGGTGTTGTGAGGTGTTGCTTTATTATAATTCTTTTAAACCAGGTTTGCTGTTCTCTTGGGCAATCTGAGATGGAAAGTAGTTCCATGCAATCATGGCTGTACATTTTCTTAAATTTGTTCTGGATTTGGGGACTGTGAAAAGACCCCTGGTAGCATGTCTGGTGGGGTAAGTGTGTGTGTCAGAGCTATGTGTAAGTTGACAACGCAAACAATTTGCCATTTTTAACACATTCATGTTTCTTATAAAAACAGGAAGTGATGCAGTCTGTCTCTCCTCTACTTTTAGCCAAGATAGACAGTCATGAATAGTATTGATATTAGCCCTCTGATTACAGTGAAGAGCAAGATGTGCCGCTCTGTTCTGGGTCAGCTGCAGCTTAACTAGGTCCTCCTTTGCAGCATTTGACCAAATGACTGGATAAGATGAAACTACAGCCTGCAGGACTTGGTTTGTGGAGTGTGGTGTCAAAAAAGCAGAGCATCTCTTTATCACAGACAGACCTCTCCCCATCTTAACAACCATTGAATCAATATGTTTTGACCATGACAGTTTACAATTTTATTTTTTATTTTACCTTTATTTAACTAGGCAAGTCAGTTAAGAACAAATTCTTATTTTCAATGACAGACTAGGAACAGTGGGTTAACTGCCTGTTCAGGGGCAGAACAACAGATTTGTATCTTGTCAGCTCAGGGGTTTGAACTTGCAACCTTGCGCTCTAACCACTAGGCTACCCTGCCGCCTCTGAATCCAAGGTAACACCAAGTAATTTAGTCTCCTCAACTTGCTTATTCATTATCAGATTCAGCTGAGGTCTAGAACGTAGGGAATTATTTGTACCAAATACAATGCTCTTCATTTAGAGATGTTCAGGACTAGCCTGAGATTTCTTGCCACCCATTCTAAAACTGACTGCAACTCTTTGTTTAGGGTTGCACTAATTTCACTAGCTGTGGTTTCTGACTTGTATAGGGTGTAATCATCAGCATACATAGACACACAGGCTTTGTTTAATGCCATTGGCAGGTTATTAGAAAAAAAGAGAGTCAAGAGAGCTGCCCTGCAGTACACCACACTTGTTTTATTAGAGAAGCTTCCATTAAAGAAAACCCTCTGTGTTCTATTAGATAGATAGCTATCCAGGTTGAAAAGCCATAACATGTTCGTTTTTTTCATCAGCAGATCAAAGTTAGGGCTGTTACGGTGACCGTATTACCGCCACACCGGCGGTCACGAGTCATGAAGGCAGTCAAATTCCACATGATCGTTTAGTCACGGTAATTAGGCTTCTCCAACTCTGATGCTGCTGATGCTCATTAGCAGCCTACTAAACTTGATAACTGCCTGGAACTCAGCACTCCATTGTTCATCTAATCACTCTGACATCAATGCAAATGTATTTGAAAATCTAATCAAACACTTCATGAGAGCCCATGAGCTCATGTTGCTCAACATTTCAATAAGCTATGCAATTGTATGAGAAAACAGAGTTTTGATGTCCTCTATTAAAAAGAGGAGGATCCCATCAGCTTTCTATAGGCTAGGCCTACTATATTTATTTCTAAACTTTCCTAATATTAAGCACATTGTTTATATTTACAACAGGAGTATAGCCAACCTGGCTGGTATGAAAATAAACCACGGGGAAAAGCGTCCTCCATACACTATTTAAGTACATAGATGACATGTATTTTATCCCGCTGCCCCTGTTTCGATATGTAAAGACAAGATTAAATCAAGAATATTCTGATGTGTGACAATATTAGCTTATCACTTGTGAATTATATTTTATCACTTGTGAATGAAGCCCAGCATAAGAAACAATGCCTTTTTATTGATACTTTTTTCAAATCATAGTCACACAGCTCATGTACCCTAGCCTATAGGCCTATATGTTTTAATAAGGTTTGTATCACAACTAAAGTGGGAAAATAACTTCTTAAGATTAAGAACATTAATTTGCTTTACAAGGGGTGTAGAGCCTAACTGGCATATATAAGCAGCACATGAGTTTCAAGTTTGGGGAAGATACTATTCACCATAAAATGCACCTTTATAATAAAAGCATTACATGCATAACTGCATTTGTGGTCACTTTTGAGAATGGTGTTTACCGATAATGGAACATTCGCGCTTATAGCCTACTGCCGTGTGCGCATTGCTACGCGTATAATGTGAAGAAATACCCTAATAGTTTATCAACATTTTAAGCTAAACGTTCTGATCTGTTGCGTCAGCCACATTGCGTAAAAAACATTTTTTGATGCTTGTGGTTATATTCATTTTGGATCTATCGCATCCTATATCTGTCCCAGACTATGTTTGGAATATGTATTTCTCACACAGAATATAATAGGTCAACTTTTGTACTATGGGGGATAGTAGATTGACATAGGCTAGTGCATTTGCTGTTCGTTAGGCCTACTCATCTTGTTGGCTGACGAAAAGCAAATGTGGACAGTTCTTCCAATATCTTCAATATGCGCCTCGGAATTGGATAAGGACACGTGCAGTAGCGTCCCCGATGTGCCTGTCTTCACTTGTAGCCTGTGAGAAAGACCCAATCCCATGATGGAGCACACAGCATTCAGGGAGAAGGGCACAACGGCCACTGGCCACAAAAGGCATGGATTTTTTTAGGGTGCATTACGACCACACAAAGGGGATGCCGCCATGAAATTCTAGGCATTATCAAGTGCTTGTCAAATTGTGAATGAGTGACTGATGCAGTGTTCACAGCCTGCACAATAAACAAAGCAGAGCTCATGCCTTTCAAGCAACTTTTTTCAAATCATCATTAGAATCTCATCATGCAGGCTTAACAATATATTAAAAATCTAAACATATAGCCCAAAGTTTGTAGAACAACTGAAGTTACATTAACAACTCTAAATGAAGCATATAGGAATATTTATGTGTTAACCGTTCAACACAGAATAACAGCATGTGCGCACTCCCTCAAATCGTTTGGAGAAAATATCCTTTCTATTTTATTCAGCTTTGTTCAATTGTATTCTACATACTATAAAATAATGCCATGGAATTCTAAGCAAATATTGTAACGGCGTTCTTCGTTTTTTGAGAGAAAGTCGGACCGAAATGCAGCGTGGTGGTTACTCATGTCTTTAATGAAGAAAAGTGCGATACATGAAAATAACTAATAAATACAAAAACAACAAACGGAACGTGAAACCTAATTACAGCCTATCTGGTGAAACTACACAGAGACAGGAACAATCACCCACGAAAGACAAAGCGAAACTCAGGCTACCTAAATACGGTTCCCAATCAGAGGCAACGAGAATCACCTGACAGCTGATTGAGAACCGCCTCAGGCAGCCAAGCCTATACAACACCCCTAATCAGCCGCGATCCCAAATACTACAACCCAATACGAAATACAATAACATAAACCCCTGTCACACCCTGGCCTGACCAAATATATAACGAAAACACAAAATACAATGACCAAGGCGTGACAGAACCCCCCCCCCAAGGTGCGGACTCCCAAACGCACCTCAAAACCATAGGGAGGGTCCGGGTGGGCGTCTGTCCATGGTGGCGGCTCCGGCTCGGGACGTGGACCCCACTCCATAAATGTCATAGTTCCTCCCCTTCGCGTCCTGGGATAATCCACCCTCGGCGCCGACCATGGCCTAATAGTCCTCACCCAGAACCCCACAGAACTGAGGAGCAGCTCGTGACTGAGGGGCATCTCGGGACTGAGGGACAGCTCGGGACTGAGGGGCCGCTCGGGACTGAGGAGCCGCTCGGGACTGAGGGGCCGCTCGGGACTGAGGGGCCGCTCGGGACTGAGGGGCCGCTCGGGACTGAGGGGCAGCCCGGAACTGGGGGGCAGCCCAGTACTGAGAGGAAGCCCAGTACTGAGATGAAGCTCAGGTAGGTAGTAGGCTCCGGTAGATCCTGGCTGGCTGGCGGATCTGGAAGATTCAGGTTGACTAGCAGATCTGGAAGATTCTGGTTGACTAGCAGATCTGGAAGATTCTGGTTGACTAGCAGATCTGGAAGATTCTGGTTGACTGGCGGATCTAGCTGCTCTATGCAGACTGACAGCTCTGACTGCTCCATGCAGGCTGACAGCTCCTTGCAGACTGGCAGCTCTTTGCAGACTGACAGCTCTGACTGCTCCATGCAGGCTGGCAGCTCCTTGCAGACTGGCAGCTCCTTGCAGACTGGCAGCTCCTTGCAGACTGGCAGCTCCTTGCAGACTGGCAGCTCCATGCAGACTGGCAGCTCAGGCTGCTTCAAACAGGCAGGAGGCTCCGGCAGCACTGTAGAGAGAGAAGGCTCTGATAGCGCTGAACAGGCGGGAGACTCCGACAGCGCAGGAGAGGAGGAAAACGCTGGCTGCGCTGAACAGGCGGGAGACTCCGACAGCACAGGAGGGAAGGAAGGCTCTGGCTGTGCTGAACAGGCGGGAGACTCCGACAGAGCAGGAGAGGCGAGGCGCACTGTAGGCCTGATGCGTGGTGCGGGCACTGGTGATACTGGAGCGAGGACACGCACAGGAAGCCTGGTGCGGAGAGCTGCTACCGGAGGACTGGTGTGTGGAGGTGGCTCTGGATAGACCGGACCGTGCAGGCGCACTGGAGCTCTTGAGCACCGAGCCTGCCCAAGCTTACCTGGCTCGATGCCCACTCTAGCCCGGCAAATACGAAGGGCTGGTATGAACCGTACCGGGCTATGCACCCGCACTGGAGATACCGTGCGCTCACTAGCATAACACGGTGCCTGCCCGGTCTCTTTAGCCCCTCGGTAAGCACAGGGAGTTTGCGCAGGTCTCCTACCTGGCATAGCCATACTCCCTGTAAGCCCCCCCCCAAGAAATTTTTGGGGCCGACTCTCAGGCTTCCATCCGCGTCGCCGTGCTGCCTCTTCATACCAGCGCCTCTCTGCTTTAGCCGCCTCTAGTTCTTCCTTGGGACGGCGATATTCTCCAGGCTTAGCCCAGGGTCCTTTTCCGTCCAGTTCCTCCTCCCATGTCCAATTCTCCAAGTGATGCAGCCTCTCCCACTGCAACTGCTCTTCACGATTAGCAGGGAGAGTTGGCTCAGGTCTGACACCCGACTCAGCCACTCTCCCTCTGAGCCCCCCCCCCCAATACATTTTTGGGGCTGCTTTTCAGGTTTCCTTGCCAACCGTGTTCCCTCGTATCGTCGGCTCTTATCTCCGGCTGCCTCTGCTCTCCTAAGTGCCTCCACCTGTTCCCATGGGAGGCGATCTCTTCCAGCCAGTATCTCCTCCCAAGTGTAACAACCTTTGCCATCCAATACGTCTTCCCATGTCCATTCCTCCTTTCGCTTTTCCTGCGGTCGCTGCCTGTAACCACGCCGCTCGGTCCGTGTGTGGTGGGTGATTCTGTAACGGCGTTCTTCGTTTGTTGAGAGAGAGTCGGACCGAAATGCAGCGTGGTGGTT
The DNA here is from genome assembly GCF_002021735.2 of Oncorhynchus kisutch. NCBI lineage: Eukaryota > Metazoa > Chordata > Actinopteri > Salmoniformes > Salmonidae > Oncorhynchus > Oncorhynchus kisutch. The sequence goes on along the minus strand of NC_034175.2, from coordinate 57,241,658 downwards.
ACTCATGTCTTTAATGAAGAAAAGTGCGATACATGAAAATAACTAATAAATACAAAAACAACAAACGGAACGTGAAACCTAATTACAGCCTATCTGGTGAAACTACACAGAGACAGGAACAATCACCCACGAAAGACAAAGCGAAATCAGGCTACCTAAATACGGTTCCCAATCAGAGGCAACGAGAATCACCTGACAGCTGATTGAGAACCGCCTCAGGCAGCCAAGCCTATACAACACCCCTAATCAGCCGCGATCCCAAATACTACAACCCAATACGAAATACAATAACATAAACCCCTGTCACACCCTGGCCTGACCAAATATATAACGAAAACACAAAATACAATGACCAAGGCGTGACAAATATTGTCTGCTAAATGAACTAGTGTAGCCCACAACCATATATCATAGCCAGATCAGGACCTAACACAAGGACAACTTAGAGTATGCTATTCTATTCTTCTGAAATAGACTACATTTTCTTCATACCATGCTTCTTTAGACCAGTCTAAAATAAATAATGGGTTTATTGTGAAGGTGTAGGCTATATTACATGTATGTATTAGACTTTTAAAATGTAGATGCTCCAAAGGTCTGCATCAGGTCTGCATCATATGTGGAAGCCAGGAGATGCTAAATATGTTTATGTTAATTACAGTCAATTACCGTGAGACCAACAGTTATTTGCTTGACAATCACCGGCTGGTTAAATTTCGTGACTGCCCCAGCCCTCATTATGGTTAATAATGTCAAAGTCTAACAGTACAGCTCCCATAATCTTCTTATTATCAATTTATTTCAACCAATCATCAGTCATTTGTGTCAGTGCAGTATATATTGAGTGCCCTTCTCTATAAGCATGCTGAAAGTCAGTTGTTAATTTGTTTACAGAGAAATAGCACTGTATCTGGTCAAACACAGTTCTTTCCAAAATGTTGCTAGGAGTCGGCAGCAAGTTGATTGGCCGGCTGTTAGAGCCTGTAAAGGGTGTGCTACCATTCTTGGGTTGCAGAATGACTTTGGCTTCTCTCCAGGTCTGAGACAAACATTATTTTCCAGACACAGATAAAAAAAGATGTCAAATAGGAGTGGCAATATAGTCCGCTTCCATCCTCAGTAGCTTTCCATCTATGCTGTCAATACCAGGTGGTTTCTCATTATTGATGGACAACAATAATTTTCCCACCTCAACCACACTAACTTTACAGAATTCAAAATTACAATGCTTTTCTGTCATTATTAGGTATTTTATGAATGAATATGATGTCTCACAGTTTGTTGTTGGCATTACATTCCTAAGTTTGCCTACTTTGCCATTGAAATAGTCATTGAAGTAACTGGCAACATCAAAAGGTTTTGTGATAAATGAGCCATCTGATTCAATGAAAGAGGGAATTGAATTAGTCAACCACCTATAATTTAATTGAACATATTCCAAAGCTTTTCCGTCATACTTATGTCATTTATCTTGTTTTCATAATACAGTTTCTTCTTTTTGTTCAGTTAAGTCACATAATTTCTCAATTTAAATGACGTTTGCTAATCAGATGTGCCTCGTCCCTCTCAACCATACAGCTTTTCAATTCCTCATCAATCCATGGGGGCTTAACAACTCTAACAGTCAATTTCTTAATAGGTTCATGCTTATCAATAACTGGAAGAAACCATTTCATAAATGGTCCAAGTGCAGTGTCTGAATGCTCCTCATCAGACCAACAAGTATTTTGTTGTATCTTAAACATAGGAATCAGTACAAAAATGTTGTATGATCTCTTATACACTATTTTAAGCCCAGCCTTTCAAACATTGTATTCTCTAGATATGGCCACTATATTATGGTCAATACATCCAGTGTGTACAGATACAGCTTCATTGCAACGTTCTGCAGCATTGGTAGAAATTATACATGTGGATGATCTAGTTCCTGTACTGTTTGTAAACATCCTGGTAGGTTGATTAATAACCTGAACCAGATTAAAGGCACTGGTTACAGTGAGTAGCTTCCTCTTGAGCGGACAGCTATCTGTTAACATCACACACATTGTCAAGAATTGCAAACATATTATCCAGATAATTCATTTTAGCACTTGGTGGCATATAACAGCACCTCAAAAGAAATAGCTTTAGATGAGGCAGGTGAACATGCAACCACAACACTTCAACAGCATTATACATGAGATCCCCTCCCAGCTATACAGAAATATGGCTCTGAACATATACAACAATGCCTCCGCCATAGGCATTCCTGTCTCTTCTGTGGATGTTATATCCCTGTATTGTTACTGCTGTATCATCAAAGGAATTATCTTAGTGAGTCTCAGAGATGGCCAATATATGAATGTTATCTGATTTGAGCAGCCTTATTTCCAAGGATACATATATTAATATGGGCAATTTTAAGCCCTTTTTAAGCTCTTTCCTGGGTAGCTGATCAGAGATGGACATAATATGAAGGGAAAAAACACACAAAGCATGACAAGAACATTGTTCGGCTAATAGAGTCAGTCAATCAGGCACTTGTGAGTGTCAGTTGGTGTGTGTGTGTGTGTGATGTGGGGCTGAAGCTACCGACCCGGAGGCTAGGCTCTCTCACTCTTCCTATTCTTTTGGGAGGGAGGGTGGACAATGAGCCTGTCGTAGCGGATGTACCCAATGTCCCCACGCTCTCTGATAGATTTCATGGCTGGGATCAGTTCTTTCCTCCTCAGGCGCACAGCTTCCGATTAGTCCTCGCTAAGGAAGATGTTGGTTCCTCTCAAGTTCTTGGCTCTCTCCAGAACAGCCATTCTGTCCTCAACCTCAGGAACTTGACCACTAAAGGCCTGGGTCTGACTCCTGGGCTGGTTACAGGTTTTTTCAGACTTGTGGGCGCGCTCCACCTCAATCTTCATATGATCTATCTGCAGCTTTTCACTGATACTTTTTCTTACCTTCTCCTCAGACTCGGCCCAGTGCTCAGTGCTCTGGTATGCCATCCACAATGATGTTATTCCTCCTGGACTGTCCCTCTAAATAGTCTGTTTTCCCATTGTTAATAATGAGAGGACTTACTGTTTGTAGTCATATTGCTGCAAGATTCTTTCAGGACATCCACCCCTTCCTGGGAGAACTGCAGACTGTTCTTAAGGCCCTGGACCTCTCTGGTCAGATCGTCCATTCTTTTGTTGGTTGAGTCCATCAGAATTTGGACAAGGCTCTTTAAGCTCCAGTATTTTCCTAATGTTATAACAACTGCTTGTAGAACCGTTTTTGTCCGCTTAAAAGATCCTTTACCTGTGATAGAGAAACACTGTCCTCTCCATGACTCCCACCTTCGGATTTGGGTCCCATGGTAGCAATGTAGGCTAACGCTGGTAGTCCCACTCAGTCCCAGACAGGGCAGGTCTCAGGGCAGATTTAAACAGAAACAAACAGCAAGGATTTAGACAGCCACAAGCAGGAGACAATCCGCGGTCCCAGCCAGGGCTAACCATGTCGTAGGCTGTGTTCAAGCTGTCAAGGAAATCTTGCTAGCTTGATAGCTAGTTAGCAGCTAGGCTAGCTGTTACGCCAAGCAGCTCTTCAAACTTTTATTTGGTTGTCAGGATCCTTTGACAGATATACCTGTAGTTGTCCCAGCAACTTATACTAACCATGTTGCAGAATCCAAATTCAAAAGGTAGCTAGTAACCAAACTTTTTCAACACAATACTTTTTCAGACTTTTCAGACAACAAACCGAACTCTCCCTCGTTCCGCGTTCAGCACACATCACCTCTGGATGCACACCTCAAAGTAATCACTTTGTATGTGGATTAGGTTATAGTATACATAGTGTTCCCAATTTTATTGCTGCCTGGTCTGATATAATACACACTGTGCTGTCAGTGAGCTGATCAATATGGGAGTGTTGTAGTTGTGTGAAGAAAGAGTCTGTTGTAGTGGGAGAGAGCTGGAGAGAGAAAGAGAGAGAGAGAAGGAGATGGAGATAAAGAGAGAAATGGGAGATTGAAAGAGAGAAGTAGTGTGTAGCTGGGGGTGGAGATGCAGAGGGGTGTATAGGCCTAGATGAGGGTGTTGTGGGCTAAACAAGTTTTGAGCTTGGCTGTATTTCCCATGGGGTTAAAGGTTAACTCCTACCCCCCCCCCCATGACACGCACACACACAAGGTTAAAAGGTTAACCCCCCGCCATTGTAAGTATGGAGATCAGGGTGAGAAGTCAGTCAGGTCTAGCGGCTGGCCTAGTGTAATTCATACACGGAGGGAAGGATAATAAGAAATTATCAGTCACCAATCTGACTGACCAGATCATCTCTCTGTGCAATTCAACAATGTATCAGCCCACTGAGACAAAGCCTGATGTATTATCACAGGATCTAACGTCAAACCCCAGACATGGTTACTCATCCTCCAGGTCGACACTACTATAAACATTAGGTATTAATGTTCTCCTGTGGAACACTTCTCTGAAGAATTATGTAATGAAAATGTGTTGTCCTGTCTCTGTCTGTCTGTCTGTCTGTCTGTCTGTCTGTCTGTCTGTCTGTCTGTCTGTCTGTCTGTCTGTCTGTCTGTCTGTCTGTCTGTCTGTCACATGTGTGAAAGCAGTGTGTCACATCCTGTTGCGACCAGGGTCTGATTTCTCTTTGTTTAGTCTACAGGAGGAGAGTGAAAGAGACAGAGAGACATAGTCAACAGGAGATAGCGGGATGGAGAGAGAGGAAGAGAGAGAGAGGTGTGAGCTGTAGGTCTTGTCAAACAAAGAGACATTGCCGGAGGAAATGTGGACATGATGTCATTGATCAGTCTGATTAGCTCACACACACACACACACACACACACACACACACACACACACACACACACACACACACACACACACACACACACACACACACACACACACACACACACACACACACACCTCAGCTCCGATCTCTGTATTGACCAGCTTGCAGCAGAGCAGTTCCACAGTCCTGACAGATAATTTAAAACCCATTCTCTGTATGCTGTCTGCCAGTGCCTGGAATTGGCTATCTCCTCTGTGATGCAGTGTGTGTGTAATTGGCTATATCTCTGTGGGTGTAAAGGGAAATGGAGAGTCCATCATCTTTAGAGCCTCTCTCTCTCTCCCTCCATCCATCCCTCTCTCTCTTTCCCTCCATCCCTCTCTCTGCCAGGCTGAGTGATGCTGATGATTATTCTGCTGCAAATTAAACCTCTGTTTCATCAGGAGGCCTGGTGATCTCTCGCTCTCTCTCTCTTCCTCTCTCTCTCTCTCTCTCTCTCTCGTGCTCTCTCTCCCTCTCCCTTTCTCTCTCTCCCTTTCTCTCTCTCCCTCTCTCTCTCCATCGCGCTCCCTCTCATTGTGGGGTGAAGTGATGTTTATCCTCACGGCAGATGCTTTAACGCTCTTCATTCTGAGGTTAATTTATTCTGATCAGCTTGACAGAGAGACTAGTTGCAACATACCAAACCCATCTCTCCTACCCTATCCTCACATCCTTACTGACTGGTCACATACCAAACCAGCCTCTCCTACCCTAACTCACATCCTTACTGACTGGTCACATACCAAACCAGCCTCTCCTACCCTAACTCACATCCTTACTGACTGGTCACATACCAAACCCATCTCTCCTACCCTATCCTCACATCCTTACTGACTGGTCACATATCAAACCAGCCTCTCCTACCCTAACTCACATCCTTACTGACTGGTCACATACCAAACCCATCTCTCCTACCCTATCCTCACATCCTTACTGACTGGTCACATACCAAACCAGCCTCTCCTACCCTAACTCACATCCTTACTGACTGGTCACATACCAAACCCATCTCTCCTACCCTATCCTCACATCCTTACTGACTGGTCACATACCAAACCAGCATCTCCTACCCTAACTCACATCCTTACTGACTGGTCACATACCAAACCAGCCTCTCCTACCCTAACTCACATCCTTACTGACTGGTCACATACCAAACCAGCCTCTCCTACCCCATCCTCACATCCTTACTGACTGGTCACATACCAAACCAGCCTCTCCTACTCTATCCTCACATCCTTACTGACTGGTCACATACCAAACCAGCCTCTCCTACCCTATCCTCACATCCTTACTGACTGGTCACATACCAAACCAGCCTCTCCTACCCTATCCTCACATCCTTACTGACTGGTCACATACCAAACCAGCCTCTCCTACCCTATCCTCACATCCTTACTGACTGGTCACATACCAAACCAGCCTCTCATACCCTATCCTCACATCCTTACTGACTGGTCACATACCAAACCAGCCTCTCCTACCCTATCCTCACATCCTTACTGACTGGTCACATACCAAACCCATCTCTCCTACCCTATCCTCACATCCTTACTGATTGGTCACATACCAAACCAGCCTCTCCTACCCTATCCTCACATCCTTACTGACTGGTCACATACCAAACCAGCCTCTCCTACCCTATCCTCACATCCTTACTGACTGGTCACATACCAAACCAGCCTCTCCTACCCTATCCTCACCCAACCTCAAGTTCACATGGTTTGGATATATCTTATTCAATAGGGAGGTAATGGATGAAAAAAAACGATTTACGTGCACAATACTATGTTAGCCCACTGAGCTAAAGCCTAGGCATTTAATCAGGGAGCTTACACACGTCTTCAGGTCTCAGACAAGGTTACCCATTACATGAGAGTGGTTTACTGAACCATCTGCACCACACAGAGCTGCTATAATAGAGAGCTACTGTAGAAGGCAGAGGGAAACTGGGACAAGCAAACCCCCGCAGCGATACTTGTCTTCAAAATACACTTTTCTCTTTTCTCTTCTACCTCATTTACACCAATTCTCAAATTCACCGCTCTCCGACCATTTCTCTCTCAACCTCTCTCCTGCTCGCTCTTTCTCCCTGTCTCCCGCTCTCTCTTTCTCCCTCTCCCTCTTTCTCTATCCCTCTCTGCTTCTTTGTCTCTTCCTCAGCCTCATGCTGGTATGAGTGGCATGATAATGCCTATCTGCTGAATACAGCTGCCAGCGCTCTCTCTCTCTCTCTCTCTCTCTCTCTCTCTCTCTCTCTCTCTCTCTTTAAAAATAAAACAAAGTATCATCAGGAAAGGATCCCTCCTTTCTGTTCACGCCTTGATTAAAGGAAATCATTAGATCCCACCTCTTCACTCCTAGTCAGTCACAGCGTTATAATAGTACTGTACCTGTCTACTAGGAAAAAAGTAAAATGGAATTGTTCATGTGATGTTTCGTTCTAAATAAGTCACTCATATTCATTGAGACAGAAGTACAGTCAGCCACACTGTGTGTGTGTGTGTGCACGCGCGCGCATGCGTGCCTCTGTGTGTGTGCTTGTGATCAACTACAGCTTCAGGGATTGTACTTTTCTCTCTCTCTCTCTCTCTCTCTCTCTCTCTCTCTCTCCCGCTGATCTCTCTCTTGTCACATATTGTCTTTGATGTCCTATTTTGTTTTGTGTATCTCATTACTATTATAAAGCAGAGTGTTTTTAAATATCACACTCTCATTCTCGACTCTATCTCAGTCTACAGTTCTGTCTAGTCTATTCTGAGAGCCAGGTTAGAGAGAAAGGTGTGTGAGCAATGATTCTCACAGGCTATATTTAAGCAATAAGGCCTGAGGAGGTGTGGTATATGGCCAATATACCATGGCTAAGGGCTGTTCTTAGGCACGACGCAAAGCAGAGTCCCTGGACATGGCCCTTAGTCGTGGTATATTGGCCATATATCACAAACCCCTGAGGTGCCTTATTGCTATTAGAAACTGATTACCAATGTAAATAGAGCAGTAAAATAAATGTTTTGTCAAACCTGTGCTATACGGTCTAATATACCACGGCTGTCAGCCAATCAGCATTCAGGGCTCGAACCACCCAGTTTATAACTAGATACATTCCATCCAACAGATCTACAGAACTGCCTAGAAGATGTAGGGGTTGATTTGGGATGCACACACGCACACACATACACACACACACACACACACACACACACAGTGGTGGTCTATGGACAGACAGGTGGGACAGACTGGTGTCTGCTGGTGGTCTGTGGACAGACAGGTGGGACAGACTGGTAACTGCTGGTGGTCTGTGGACAGGTGTGTCTGGGTACATGCATGATTGTGGAAGTGACATGTGGGTCAGCTGGCTCTGTTAGAGTCTATTTCTCTATTTGTTTTAAATCAATGATGTGGACTATTAGAAAATAAATGAACAAGAAGGGTATACAACTGGACCCCATTTTAAGACATATCTCTCTCTCTTTCTGCCTCTTATTCAAACACATTCTCTCTCACTCTGTCTCTCTCTGTCTCTCTCTGTCTCTCTCTCTGTCTCTCTGTCTCCCTCTCTCTCTCTCTTTTTCTCTCCCATGGGCAGGTTAGGGTTAACCCACAGGACAGAGAGAGAGAGAGAGAGAGAGAAGGAAGGAGGGAGGGAGGGTGGGTGGGTGGGTGGGTGGGTGGGTATCTGTCTGTCTGAGTTGTGGCTGTGTTTCAGATGTCAGTGTGGTTTCCCCAGACTACACAGTGGTATGGACTTCTGCCCAGACTGGATACGGGCGCGCGCGCACACACACACACACACACAGACACACACACACACACACACAGGACCACTGCCTGCTTTATTCTACCACTGAAAATATTATATTTAGCACCAGAGCTAGATCAGTGTGTGTGTGCGTGGTGTTTGTGAAGAGGAAGTGGTTTTCCTGTCAGTCTCTAGTCACTCTCAGGCCCAGCCAGGTCACCAATGATACAAGGCAGTATTCGACGTCCATCCATGTCTGAGGACGTCAGGAGATGACAGGGAGAAAGGCCACTAGGGGCAACAGTGAGTTCTGTTACCTTCAAGTAGCTTTCGGTTTTGATAGGGCGTTGTGGACGGCGGATGGGCGTAAGCAGCGACCTCTGGTGTGAAAAGTTGCATGTTCGAATCCAGCGATAAAACGTTTATTTTTGTTTTAAGCCTATCCCAAACCTTAACCCTTACCTTAACCATTCAGCGTTAATGCCTAACCTTAAGATTTCAGAGTTAATGACTAAACTTAACCTTAAACACTTAGAAATTTGACGTTTGGAACAACTTTGAAAATTGAAGTTTGAGAAATATGGATGAAATATGGATGTACATTTAACCGGTGGGCAGGGGGTTTGAGGGAGCTGGAGAAAGACAGATATTTTCATTTACTCCCTCCTTGTCGCTCATCCTTCTTTCTGTATTTCATAAATCCTTCTTGTTATGGGAGAGTTGCTCTAGTCTCATTTAAAGATGGAATCCGCAGTAAGGGAAACAGTGCCACAATTCCACAATTATTGTTTTTATTTTGTTGACAAAGAGGTTAGGAGCGTCGCGGAACATAAAAAAGAAAGTCATTTAGTGCTGTTCTGTCATAGGTCCATTGATGTCCGAGGTAAGGAACAGTGTTCGTTGTTTACAGTAACTTCTTTGTTGTAATATCTCATGACTGGAATGACAGATTTCCTCCGTTTGGCCACATGATACCTTTGGCTTTATGTGTGTCTAGAATTTAGTAGTGTGCATGTGTACGTGTATTCAGGTGTGTGTGTGTGTGTGTGTGTCTGTGGATGTGTGATATGATGACCTGATCTCCCCTCTTAGTTCTCAGCTGCTCTCAGCTGTCCCCTGCTAGTGATGTCACCAGACAGCTGCAGCACAGTGATGACATCACTACATCAGCACTCAATATCAGCCAAGCCACAGAAAGACGTCAGCTGTGACAGCTGTCTCCATGGTGACTGAAAGGGGTGAGGCTCCTTTTGAAGCCCAGGACATGCGCTGGGGAGACCTGGGTCCTCTGGGTGAGGCATCAGGAGGGAGCTTTATGGGCCTAAATGGATGTGTGTGTGTGTGTGTGTGTGTGTGTCCATGCTGTGGAGGACTCACCCTACCACTGTGGTGACTGGAGATGTACCCAGAATGCTTTGTGTCTAGGGTCCATCTGCTCTCCATCTGGGATGACACTGACAGACACTTCTCCCTCTCTCCATCTCTCTCTATCATCTCTTTCCTTTCCCTCTTTCTATCCTCTCTCTCATCTCTCCCTTCTTGGAACATTGCTGCGGGGACTTGCTTCTATTCACCTACAAGAGCATTAGTGAGGTCAGGCACTGATGTTGGCCGATTAGACCTGGCTCACAGTCGGCATTCAAATTCATCCCAAATGTGTTCAATGGAGTTGAGGTCTGGGCTCTTTGCAGGGCAGTTAAGTTCTTCACACCGATCTCCACAAACCATTTCTGTATGGACCTCACCTTGTGCAAAAGGGCAAACTGTTGCCACAAAGTTGGAAGCAAAGAATTATATGGAATTTCATTGTATGCTGTAGCGTTAAGATTTCCAGTGGAACTAAGGGGCCTAGCCCAAACCATGAAAAGCAGCCCCAGACCATTATTCCTCCTCCACCAAACCTTACAGTTGACGCTATGAATTGGGGTTGTCCTGGTATCCGTCAAACCCAGATTAGTCCGTCGGACTGCCAGATGGTGAAAGCGTGATTCATCACTCCAGAGAACACGTTTCCACTGCTCCAGAGTCCAATGGCGGCTAGCTTTACACCACTCCAGCTGACGCTTGGCATTGCGCATGGTGATCATAGGCTTGTGTGCACCTGCTCGGCCATGGAAACCCATTTCATGAAGCTCCCGACTAACAGTTCTTCTGCTGACGTTGCTTCCAGAGGCAGTTTGGAACTCGGTAGTGAGTTTGCAACCGAGGACAGATGATTTTTACGCGCTTCAGCACTCAGTGGTCCCGTTCTGTGAGCTTGTGTGGCCTACCACTTCACGGCTGAGCCCTTTCCACTTCACAATAACAACACTTACAGTTGACCGGGGCAGCTGTAGCAGGGAATACATTTGACGAACTGACTTCTTGGAAAAGTAATGTAAGTATATAGTGTAAGTATACTGTCAGTTTGAAGCAGAAGGAGCTAAGGTGTTGTGATGAGGTTAGATTCAGGTATTTGTTTTATGGCAGTAAGGTGTGGAACTAGATTGCTATAGGCTTGTGTTCCACTTCCAGTAATGTACTATAGTAATAAAATACATTCCAGGTTTGTATATATATATATAGAGAGAAGAGAAGAGAGAGAAGATTTTGCCTGGGAGGCTACCACACAATGAATACTCATACAAAACCATAGTTACACATCAATTAAAAACTCAAATTCCTCCTCCACAGTAACTAAACACAACAGCCTCTGAATACCCCATATACTCATTAACAGATCAATATTGTTGACAAGTTTATAATAGGTAAACTCAACCCTTAGTCTCGCTGCCAACATTTCCTCCACAAAGCTCTCCCTCGCCACCCTCCAGATGGCGCCGGAGGAGAAGGCCGCCGTTTTACGGTCTCCTAACCAATTGTGCAGGGTTTTTTGTGATATTTGTAAATTATTTTGTACATAATGTTTCTGCAACCGTATTTTATGGCAGAAAAGAGCTTCTGGATATCAGGACAGAGATCACTCACCTCGGATTAGACTAAGAGGTTCTAGATATCAGGACAGAGATCACTCACCTCGGATTAGACTAAGAGGTTCTAGATATCTGGACAGAGATCACTCACCTCAGATTAGACTAAGAGGTTCTAGATATCAGGACAGAGATCACTCACCTCGGATTAGACAAAGAGCTTCTAGATATCAGGACAGAGATCACTCACCTCGGATTAGACAAAGAGCTTCTAGATATCAGGACAAAGATCACTCACCTCGGATTAGACAAAGAGCTTCTAGATATCAGGACAGAGATCACTCACCTCGGATTAGACAAAGAGCTTCTGGATATCAGGACAGAGATCACTCACCTCATATAAGACTAAGAGTTTATGGATATCAGGACAGAGATCACTCACCTCAGATTAGACTAAGATTTCTTCAACAACAACAGCAGCAAGCAGGACACGATATTCTCCAAACACCCCACAGGGCAGACATCCCAATTATTCTCAAAAGGAAGCGACGCAGAGGACGAAGAGCCGGATGCCTCGTCCGGACCCACAGAAGACAACTAGGAAAGCTGCCGTTACCGTCAATATTACTCGGCAACGTGCAATCATTGGACAATAAACTAGACGAGGTACGATCACGAATATCCTACCAACGGGACATCAAAAACTGTAATATCCCATGCTTCACGGAATCTTGGCTGAATGACGACATGGATATTCAGCTAGCGGGATACACGCTGCACCGGCAGGATAAAACAGCACACTCTGGTAAGACGAGGGAGGGCGGTCTGTGCATATTTGTAAACAACAGCTGGTGCACAAAATCTAAGGAAGTCTCTAGATTTTGCTCGCCTGAAGTAGAGTATATTGTGATAAACTGCAGGTCACACTACTTGCCTAGAGAGTTCTCAGCTATACTTTTCGTGGCTGTTTATTTACCTCCACAGACAGATGCTGGCACTAAGACCGCACTCAGTCAGCTGTATAAGGAAATAAGTAAACAGGAAACCACTCACCCAGAGGCGGCGCTCCTAGTGGCCGGAGACTTTAATGCAGGGAAACTTAAATCAGTTCTACCAAATCTCTATCAACATGTTAAATGTGCAACCAGAGGGGAAAACATTCTAGATCACCTGTACTCCACACACAGAGACGTGTACAAAGCTCTCCCTCGCCCTCCATTTGGTAAATCCGTCCACAACTCTATCCTCCTGATTCCTGCTTACAAGCAACAATTAAAGCAGGAAGCACCAGTGACTTGGTCTATAAAAAAATGGTCAGATGAAGAAGATGCTAAACTACAGGACTGTTTTGCTATCACAGACTGGAACATGTTCCGGGATTCTTCCGATGGCATTGAGGAGTACACCCCATCAGTCACTGGCTTTATCAATAAGTGCATTGTCATCCCCACAGTGACTGTACGTACATAACCCAACCAGAAGCCATGGATTACAGGCAACAATCGCACTGAACTAAAGGGTAGAGCTGTCGCTTTCAAGGTGTGGGACTCTGACCCGGAACCTTACAAGAAATCCCTCTATGCCATGCGACGAACCATCAAACAGGCAAAGCGCCAATACAGGGCTAAGATTGAATCATACTACACCGGCTGCTCATGTGTTCTCTCTCTCTCCCCTCGCTCTGCTGTGTTCTCTCTCTCTCCACTCTCTCTGCTGTGTTCTCTCTCTCTCCACTCTCTCTGCTGTATGTTCTCTCTCTCTCTACTGTGTGTTCTCTCTCTCTCCGCTCTCTCTGCTGTGTGTTCTCTCTCCCCTCTCTCTACTGTGTGTTCTCTCTCTCTCCGCTCTCTCTGCTGTGTGTTCTCTCTCTCTGCTGTGTTCTCTCTCTCTCCACTCTCTCTGCTGTGTTCTCTCTCTTCCCTCTCTCTGCTGTGTGATCTCTCTCTCTCCACTCTCCCTGCTGTGTGTTCTCCTCTCTCTCTCCACACTCTCTGCTGTGTTCTCTCTCTTCCCTCTCTCTGCTGTGTGATCTCCCTCTCCCCACTCTCTCTGCTGTGTTCTCTCTCTCTCTCCCCTCTCTCTGCTGTGTTCCGCTCTCTCCCCTCTCTCTGCTCATGTGCTCCCGCTCTCTCTCCCCTCTCTCTGCTCATGTGTTCTCTCTTTCCCCCCCTCTCTCAGCTCATGTGTTCTCTCTTTCTCTTTCTTCTCTTTTCTCTTTTCCTTCCTTTCTCTTTTCTCTCTTCTCTCTCTCTCTCTCTCCTCTCTCTCTCTCCTCTCTCTCTCTCTCTCTCTCTCTCTCTCTCTCTCTCTCTCCCCCTCTCTCCTCTCTGCTCATGTGTTCTCTCTCCCCCCTCTATGCTTGTTCTCTCTCCCCCCTCTATGCTTGTTCTCTCTCTCTCTCCACTCTCTCTGCTGTGTGTTCTCTCTCTCTCCACCCTCTCTGCTGTGTGTTCTCTGTCTCCCCCCTCTCTGATGTGTGTTCTCTCTCTCCCCCCTCTCTGCTGTGTGTTCTCTCTCTGCTGTGTGTTCTCTCTCTCTGCTGTGTTCTCTCTCTCTACCCTCTCTCTGCTGTTCTTTTCTCTTCTACATCTCTCTGCTGTGTCTCTCTCTCTACCCTCTCTCTGCTGTGTTCTCTCTCTCTCTACCCTCTCTCTGCTGTGTTTCTCTCTCTCTACCCTCTCTCTGCTGTGTTCTCTCCTCTACCCTCTCTCTGCTGTGTCTCTCTCTCTACCATCTCTCGCTGTTTCTCTCTCTACCCTCTCTCTGCTGTGTTCTCTCTCTCTCTACCTCTCTGCTGTGTGTTCTCTCTCCACTCTTCTGCTGTGTTTCTCTCTCCACTCTCTCTGCTGTGTGTTCTCTCTCTCCCTCTCTCTGCTGGTTCTCTCTCTCTACCCTCTCTCTGCTGTGTATCTCCTCTCCCCACTCTCTCTGCTGTGTTCTCTCTCTCTCTCCCCTCTCTGCTGTGTTCCCTCTCTCCCTCTCTCTGCTCATGTGCTCCCGCTCTCTCCCCTCTCTCTGCGCATGTGTTCTCTCTTTCCCCCCTCTCTCAGCTCATGTGTTCTCTCTTTTCTCTTTTCTCTTTTCTCTTTTCTCTCTCTCTCTCCTCTTCTCTCTCTCTCTCTCTCTCTCTCTCTCTCTCTCTCTCTCTCTCTCTCTCCCCCTCTCTCTCTCTGCTCATGTGTTCTCTCTCCCCCCTCTATGCTGTGTTCTCTCTCCCCCCTCTATGCTGTGTTTCTCTCTCTCTCTCCACTCTCTCTGCTGTGTGTTCTCTCTCTCTCCACCCTCTCTGCTGTGTGTTCTCTGTCTCCCCCCTCTCTGATGTGTGTTCTCTCTCTCCCCCCCTCTCTGCTGTGTGTTCTCTCTCTGCTGTGTGTTCTCTCTCTCTGCTGTGTTCTCTCTCTCTACCCTCTCTCTGCTGTGTTCTCTCTCTCTACCATCTCTCTGCTGTGTTCTCTCTCTCTACCCTCTCTCTGCTGTGTTCTCTCTCTCTCTCTACCCTCTCTCTGCTGTGTTCTCTCTCTCTACCCTCTCTCTGCTGTGTTCTCTCTCTCTACCCTCTCTCTGCTGTGTTCTCTCTCTCTACCATCTCTCTGCTGTGTTCTCTCTCTACCCTCTCTCTGCTGTGTTCTCTCTCTCTCTACCCTCTCTGCTGTGTGTTCTCTCTCTCCACTCTCTCTGCTGTGTGTTCTCTCTCTCCACTCTCTCTGCTGTGTGTTCTCTCTCTCCCCTCTCTCTGCTGTGTTCTCTCTCTCTACCCTCTCTCTGCTGTGTTCTCTCTCTCTCTACCCTCTCTCTGCTGTGTGTTCTCTCTCTCCACTCTCTCTGCTGTGTGTTCTGTCTCTCCCCTCGCTCTGCTGTGTGTTCTCTCTCTCCACTCTCTCTGCTGTGTGTTCTCTCTCTCCACTCTCTCTGCTGTGTGTTCTGTCTCTCCCCTCGCTCTGCTGTGTGTTCTCTCTCTCTCTCTCTCTCTCTCTCTCTCTCTCTCTCTCTCTCTCTCTCTCTCTCTCTCTCTCTCTCTCCCCCCTCTCTCTCTCTGCTCATGTGTTCTCTCTCCCCCCTCTATGCTGTGTTCTCTCTCTCTCTCCACTCTCTCTGCTGTGTGTTCTCTCTCTCTCCACCCTCTCTGCTGTGTGTTCTCTGTCTCCCCCCTCTCTGATGTGTGTTCTCTCTCTCCCCCCTCTCTGCTGTGTGTTCTCTCTCTGCTGTGTGTTCTCTCTCTCTGCTGTGTTCTCTCTCTCTACCCTCTCTCTGCTGTGTTCTCTCTCTCTACCATCTCTCTGCTGTGTTCTCTCTCTCTACCCTCTCTCTGCTGTGTTCTCTCTCTCTCTCTACCCTCTCTCTGCTGTGTTCTCTCTCTCTACCCTCTCTCTGCTGTGTTCTCTCTCTCTACCCTCTCTCTGCTGTGTTCTCTCTCTCTACCATCTCTCTGCTGTGTTCTCTCTCTACCCTCTCTCTGCTGTGTTCTCTCTCTCTCTACCCTCTCTGCTGTGTGTTCTCTCTCTCCACTCTCTCTGCTGTGTTCTCTCTCTCCACTCTCTCTGCTGTGTTCTCTCTCTCCACTCTCTCTGCTGTGTGTTCTCTCTCTCCCCTCTCTCTGCTGTGTTCTCTCTCTCTACCCTCTCTCTGCTGTGTTCTCTCTCTCTCTACCCTCTCTCTGCTGTGTGTTCTCTCTCTCCACTCTCTCTGCTGTGTGTTCTGTCTCTCCCCTCGCTCTGCTGTGTGTTCTCTCTCTCCACTCTCTCTGCTGTGTGTTCTCTCTCTACACTCTCTCTGCTGTGTGTTCTCTCTCTCCACTCTCTCTGCTGTGTGTTCTCTCTCTCCACTCTCTCTGCTGTGTGTTCTCTCTCTCCACTCTCTCTGCTGTGTGTTCTCTCTCTCCCCTCTCTCTGCTGTGTGTTCTCTCTCTCCCCTCTATCTGCTGTGTTCTCTCTCTCCCCTCTCTCTGCTGTGTTCTCTCTCCTCTCTCTCTGCTGTGTGTTCTCTCTCCCTTGTCTCTGCTCATCAGAAAGGGAGAGAGAGAGAAACAGTGAATGATAGATCAAGTTTCCTTCTCTCTCCCTCAGAGATATGTTATCTGACCCACTGGCCCTGTTACGAGGCTTACATTCTGCTCTCACTCACTCTCCCTCCCTCTCCTCCCACTCTCCTTTTCCATCTCTCTTTTTTCTCCTGAAGTTTCTCTCTGTCTCCCCCTCTCTCCCCTTCTCTCTTTCTCTCTCTCCTTCCCCTTCTCTCCCTCTTACTCTTCATCTTTTTCTTTCTTTCTTTCTTTCTCTCTCTCTCGCTCTCTCGCTCTCTCTTTTTAGCTCTGTTTCTCTCTTGCCCTGTATTAGCGATGTCATCCCATTAGTTCTGTGGTGTAGGGGATTGGTACTGTGTCAGCAGAAAGACATGCTTCCTTTGTAAAAATAGATAAATGAAAAGCTATTATTTTTCTCGACTCCCTATAGAAAATCTATTATATTTACATAGTCACTAATGTACACACATTCATGCACATATGCAAACACATACACACACATCTCACACTTTCTTATGAGAAAATCCCACGACCAGAACTGCAATGTGCTGAGCCAGGATCTGAACGAGTTGTGTAATCAATCAGTGTGTGTATGTGCGTTTGAGAGAGATGTAAGGCCTAGCACTTAAAGGGGGATAATTCCAGCTGAGGATGTCAGACAGTAAAGGCTTAATCTCTTCAAAGCAAATTAGGACCGAGTTTGGGAAACCCTACTATAGGGAACACACACACACACACACACACACACACACACAGAATATTCCTACTGTATATGACTCAACACACACTCTTCCAGGTACACTGTGTGTTAATCCATCTCTCAACACCATATCTAGATATTTTGGGGGAAATTATGATTTATTCATTGTGGACTGGTTTTAACAGCCAGATAAGTATGTGTGTCTCAGTCTCTCTGTGTGTGTATCTCTATCAGAGCAGATGCAATCAAATGTTCTTGTTCCGGCAAGTACACACACACAGACACATATATATGCAGGCACACACATTCACACACAAGTGTGACTCCCAAACACAACTTCTACTTAGGGAATTCGGAGCTGAAAGTGTTTTGAATGATTGTTTACACAGTTATGTGTTCTCTCTCTCTAACCAAACTACAGACAACATAAACAGCTTGTAGAAAACCCAAGGCACAGCTTGTCTTTCCCAGCTCTGACATGGGCTACAGTCCACTGACAAGATGCTACATGCCTGCTCAGTGTGTATGTGTTTAGTGAGTTGTTCAGTAATATGAGAGAGAGAGTATTTACAGAGAGGAGAGACTGATATGTAGAGAAAGGAGTGAGTGATATGTAGAGAGGAGTGAGTGATATGCAGTGAGAGAGTGATATGTATAGAGAGGAGTGAGAGAGTGATATGTAGATAGAGGAGTGAATGACAGGTAGAGAGAGGAGTGAGTGATATGTAGAGAGAGCAGTAACAGAGTGGAATGTAGAGAGAGGAGTGAGTAATATGTAGAGAGAGGAATGAATTATAATGTAGAACGAGGAGTGAGAGAGTGATATGTAGAGAGAGGAGTGAGAGATATGTAGAGAGGGGAGAGAGTGATATGTAGAGAGAGGAGTGTGTAATATGTAGAGAGAGGAGTGAATGATATGTAGAGTGAGGAGTGAGAGAGTGATATGTATAGAGAGGAGTGAGAGAGTGATATGTATAGAGAGGAGTGAGAGAGTGATATGTATAGAGAGGAGTGAGAGATATGTAGAGAGAGGAGTGAGTGATATGTAGAGTGAGGAGTGAGAGAGTGGTATGTGGAGAGAGGAGTGAGTTATATGTAGAGAGATATATATGTATTGAGATGAGAGATAAATATGTATAGAGGAGAGAGAGATATATGTATTGAGATATGACAGGAGTGAGAGAGTGATATGTATAGAGAGGAGTGGTAGGTATATAGAGAGAGGAGTGATTGATATGTAGAGAGAGGACTGAGAGAGTGATATATAGAGAGAGGAGTGAGTGATATGTAGAGAGAGGAGTGAGTGATATGCAGAAAGATGAGTAAGAGACTGAAATGTATAGATGAGAGAGATAAATATGTAGAGAGAAGAGAGTGATATGTAGAGAGAGGAGTGAGTGATATGTGGAGAGAGGAGTGAGAGAGTGATATGTAGAGAGAGGAGTGAGAGACTGATATGTATAGAGAGGATTGAGTGATATATAGAGAGAGGAGTAACAGAGTGAAATGTAGAGAGAGGAGTGAGATATGTAGAGAGAGGTGTGAGTGATATACAGAGAGAGGAGTGAGTGATATGTAGAGAGAGGAGTGAGAGAGTGATATGTAGATAGAGGAGTGAATGACAGGTAGCGAGAGGAGTGAGAGAGTGATATGTAAAGAGAGGAGTGAGAGAGGAGTGAGAGAGAGATATGTATAGAGAGGAGTGAGAGATGTAGAGAGGGTAGTGAGTAATATGTAGAAAGAGGAGTGAATGATATGTAGAGAGAGGAATGAGAGATGGATATGTATAGAGAGGAGTGGGAGAGTGATATGTAGACAGAGGAGTGAGTGATATGTAGACAGAGGAGTGAGTGATATGTATAGAGAGGAGTGAGTGATATGTAGAGAGAGGAGTGAGTGATATGTAGAGAGAGGAGTGCGATATGTAGAGAGAGGAGTGAGTGATATGTAGAGAGAGCAGTAACAGAGTGGAATGTAGAGAGAGGAGTGAGTAATATGTAGAGAGAGGAGTGAATGATATGTAGAACGAGGAGTGAGAGAGTGATATGTAGAGAGAGGAGTGAGAGATATGTAGAGAGGGGAGTGATAGAGTGATATGTAGAGAGAGGAGTGAGTAATATGTAGAGAGAGGAGTGAATGATATGTAGAGCGAGGAGTGAGAGTGATATGTAGAGAGAGGAGTGAGAGATATGCAGTGAGAGAGTGATATGTATAGAGAGGAGTAAGAGAGTGATATGTATAGAGAGGAGTGAGAGATGTAGCGAGAGGAGTGAGTGATATGCAGAGAGAGGAGTGAGAGAGTTATATGTATAGAGATGAGTGAGAGATATGTATAAAGATGAGTGAGAGATATGTAGAGAGTGGAGTGAGTGATATGCAGAGAGAGTAGTGAGAGAGTGATATACAGAGAGAGGAGTGAGAGAGTGATATGTCGAGAGAGGAGAGAATGATATGTATAGAGAGGAGTGAGAGATATGTAGAGAGATGAGTGAGAGAGTGATATTTATAGAGGAGTGAGAGATTTGTAGAGAAAGGAGTGACTGATATGTATAGAGAGGAGAGAGAGAAATATGTATAGAGTTGAGAGAGAGAAATATGTATAGAGATGAGAGATAGAGATATGTAGAGAGAGGAGAGAGATATGTATAGAGATGAGAGAGAGATATGTATAGAGATGAGAGAGAGAAATATGTATAGAGATGAGAGAGATATGTAGAGAAAGGAGAGATATGTATAGAGATTAGAGAGTGATGAGGAGAGAGCTATGTAGAGAGAGGAGAGAGAGATATGTAGAGAGATGAGAGAGAGAGATATGTATAGAGATGAGAGAGAGAAATATGTATAGAGATGAGAGATATGTATAGAGATGAGAGAGTGAATTGTACAGAGAGGATGAGAGAGAGACTGATGTAGAGAGAAGGATATTGAGTAATATGTAGAGTGTAGACTGATATGTAGACTTATATGTAGAGAGGAGGGAGAGAGCAATATGTAGAGAGAGGAGTGAGAGAGTGATATGTAGAGAGAGGAGTGAGTGATATGTAGAGAGAGAGAGAGATATGTATTGAGATGAGAGAGACAGATATGCAGAGAGAGGAGAGAGATATGCTGAGAGGGAGATATATATATCTATTGAGATGAGCAAGATAAATATGTATAGAGATGAGAGAGAGAGAAATATGTATAGAGATGACAGAGAGAAATATGTATAGAGATGAGAGAGAGAGAAATATGTATAGAGATGAGAGAGAGATATGTATAGAGAGGAGTGACAGAGTGATATGTAGAGAGGAGTGAGAGAATGATATGTAGAGAGAGGAGTGAGAGACTGATATGTAGAGAGAGGAGTGAGTGATATGTATAGAGAGGAGTGAGAGATATCACTTGCTTTGCCAATGTTAACACATGTTTCCCATGTCAATAAAGCCCTTGAATTGAATTGAATTGATATGTAGAGAGAGGAGTGAGTGATATGTAGAGTGAGGAGTGAGATAGTTATATGTATAGAGAGGAGTGAGAGATATGTAGAGAGAGGAGTGAGTGATATGTAGAGTGAGGAGTGAGTTATATGTAGAGATATATATGTATTGAGATGAGAGATAAATATGTATAGAGATGAAAGAGAGAGACATGTATAGAGATGAGAGAGAGAAATATGTATAGAGATGAGAGAGATGTGTATAGAGGAGAGAGAGATATATGTATTGAGATATGACAGGAGTGAGAGAGTGATATGTAGAGTGAGGAGAGAGAGAGTGATATGTAGAGAGAGAAGAGATTGATATAGAGAGAGGAGAGAGTGATATGTAGAGAGCGAAGGAGTGAGAACGAGTGATATGTAGAGAGAGAAGAGAGTGATATGTAGAGAGAGTAGAGAGTGATATGTAGAGAGTGAAGGAGTGATATGTAGAGAGTGATATGTAGAGAGAGTAGAGTGATATGTAGAGAGTGAAAGAGTGATATGTAGAGAGAGAAGGGGAGTGTGTGAGAGTGAAATCTTGTTGAAGAGTTGCTTGTGTCACTGCCAAGCAGCTCAGCTGATCTGTAGCTCAACACATCCACGCCTTTAACTTTGAAGGCTTTTCATATGATGTGGTCATAGAATATGTGGAAGTAATTGAATATCTTAATTTTTTGTTTGAAATATTATTCATCCTTGGGCTGGCAGAAGTAGGCTACATGTACTAGTCTAGTTCAAATACACAAATAGTGTTAATATTTCATGTTAATACATAATTGACATCCCAGATGATGAATAATACATTATTAACAGATGAAGAATGTATTTGTGGTTGATTGTATATCATTGCCTCGCTGGTTTCTCTGGCTACCCTGCTGAAACACACATTTCCTCCGCTTTCAAACACACACATAGACAACACACACATAGACAACACACACATAGACAACACACACAGACAACACACACATAGACAACACACACATAGACAACACACACACAGACCACACACACATAGACAACACACACATGGACAACACACACATGGACAACACACACATAGACAACACACACATGGACAACACACACATAGACAACACACACATGGACAACACACACATGGACAACACACACATGGACAACACACACATGGACAACACACACATGGACAACACACACATAGACAACACACACACAGACCACACACACATAGACAACACACACATGGACAACACACACATGGACAACACACACATAGACAACACATACATAGACAACACACACATGGACAACACACACATAGACAACACACACATGGACAACACACACATGGACAACACACACATGGACAACACACACATGGACAACACACACATGGACAACACACACATGGACAACACACACATGGACAACACACACATGGACAACACACACATGGACAACACACACATGGACAACACACACATGGACAACACACACATGGACAACACACACATAGACAACACACACATGGACAACACACACATAGACAACACACACATAGACAACACACACACGGACCACACACACATAGACAACACACACATAGACAACACACACACGGACAAACACACACAGACAACACACACGGACAACACACACACGGACAACACACACATAGACAAACACACACACAGACAACACACACATAGACAAACACACACACAGACAACACACACATAGACAAACACACACATAGACAAACACACACATAGACAAACACACACATAGATAAACACACATAGACAAACACACACATAGATAAACACACATAGACAACACACACATAGACAAACACACACATAGACAAACACACACATAGACAACACACACAGCTCTACTCTTACTTCTCGGGTTGTTCCTCCATTCAGGGCCGGTCTCACTTACATCATACTGTAGCATGGGTGTGTCTGTGTGTTGCTGTCTCTCTATTACACTGGACTGTATCCCAGCTGATTGAGCTGAGCAGCTGAGGTCAGGGTAAGGGAGAACACACACACACACACACACACACACTGCTGAGCGGGACATACAGGAGCACGGCTGCCTCAGTGACCTCACCCTTACCCCATGACCTCATCATCACCCCTCACAGTCGACAGGAGCTAGCAAATTCATAGAAAATTTAGCAAATTCATTGAAAATTAAATCCAGAAATATCTCATAAGTGTTATTTGGCGGTGATTTACAGCTTGGGTATGTCTGTATCAGCTTTGATGTCACGTCTAATCAAGGTGGGTGGAATCAGGCGCAGAGAGCAGAATGCGATCTTGAAGTTTATTCTCCGGTAGACAAACAAACACGGTCAACCCAAACAATCACAGGGTGAAATTATCCAACATAGGATAACAAACAAACCGGAGAATAAGAAAACCCGAAAACCACGACAGACGAAAATGAATGACAAAATAAACAATCCCGCACAAAACAAGGGTGGGACAACCTACATTAAATACAGACACTAATTAACTAAACAACACACAGGTGAAACCAATCAGACAAAACCAACAGATACACGAAAAGGGATCGGTAGTGGCTAGTAGGACGGTGACGACGAACGCCGAGCACCGCCCGAACGGGCAGGAGAGCAAACCTCGGCGGAAGTCGTGACAGTACCCCCCCCCCCCCCTGACGCGCGGCTCCCGCAGCGCGCCGCCACCGTCCTCGAGGACGACCCGGAGGACGAGGTGCTGGGCGATCCGGGTGGAGGCGGTGAAATTCTATCAGGAGAGAAGGGTCCAAAATGTCCCTCACCGGAACCCAGCATCTCTCCTCCGGGCCGTACCCCTCCCAGTCCACGAGGTACTGTAGGCCCCCCACCCGGCGTCTCGAATCCAGAATGCCTCGAACTGTATACGCCGGGGGCCCCTCGATGTCCAGAGGGGGCGGAGGGACCTCAGACACCTCACCTTCTTGCAGGGGACCAGCCACCACCGGCCTGAGGAGAGACACATGAAACGAGGGGTTAATACGGTAATACCTAGGAAGTTGTAACCTATAACACACCTCGTTTATTCTCCTCAGGACTGAACGGCCCCACACACTGCGGCCCCAGCTTCCGACAGGGCAGGCGGAGAGACAGGTTTCGGGTCGAGAGCCAGACCCTGTCCCCCGGTGCAAACACGGGGGTCTCACTGCGGTGTTGGTCAGCACTCCTCTTCTGCCGTTCTCCCGCTAACCGTAATGAGTCCTGAACGGCCTTCCAGGTGTCCTTGGAGCGCTGTACCCATTCCTCCACCGCAGGAGCCTCGGTCTGACTCTGATGCCATGGAGCCAGGACCGGCTGGTAGCCTAACACACACTCAAAAGGAGACAAGTTAGTAGAGGAGTGGCGTAAGGAGTTCTGGGCTAGTTCGGCCCATGGAACATACCTAGCCCACTCACCAGGCCGGTCCCGACAATAGGACCGCAGAAACCTGCCCACATCCTGGTTAACGCGTTCCACCTGCCCATTACTCTCGGGGTGAAAACCTGAGGTTAAGCTAACCGAGACCCCCAGTCTCTCCATAAACGCCCTCCACACTCTGGACGTGAATTGGGGACCCCGATCAGAGACGATGTCCTCAGGCACCCCATAGTGCCGGAAGACATGGGTAAACAAAGCCTCAGCAGTCTGCAGGGCCGTAGGAAGACCGGGCAACGGAATGAGACGACAGGACTTAGAAAACCGATCCACAACGACCAGGATCGTAGTACTTCCCTGGGACGGGGGAAGGTCGGTGAGAAAATCCACCGATAAATGTGTCCAAGGCCGTTGTGGAATGGGGAGGGGTTGTAATTTCCCTCTAGGTAGGTGCCGAGGAGCCTTGCTCTGAGCACACACTGAGCAGGAGGAGACATAAAAGCTCACGTCTTTAGCCAGTGTGGGCCACCAGTATCTCCCTCTCAGACTCTGCACTGTCCTCTTGATACCAGGATGACCCGAGGAGGGAAGAGTATGAGCCCACCTAATCAGCTTGTCCCGGACCACCCTCGGCACGTACTTGGTCCCTACTGGACAGTTAGGAGGAGCCGGCTCTGACCGTGAGGCCCTCTCTATCTCAGCATCCACCTCCCATACCACCGGTGCCACGAGACATGACGGTGGAATGATGGGAGTCGGCTCTACTGACCGTTCCTCGGTATCATAGAGGCGAGACAGTGAGTCAGCTTTAGTGTTTTGGGAGCCTGGCCGATATGTGAGGGTAAACTGGAACCTAGTAAAAAACATGGCCCATCTAGCCTGACGTGGATTTAGTCTCCTTAGCTGCCCGGATGTACTCGAGATTACGATGGTCAGTCCAGATGAGAAAAGGGTGTTTAGCCCCCTCAAGCCAATGTCTCCACACCTTCAGAGCCTTGACTACAGCTAACAACTCCCGGTCTCCCACATCATAGTTTCGCTCCGCTGGGCTGAGCTTGATCGAATAGAAAGCACACGGGCGGAGTTTGGATGGCACGCCCGAGCGTTGGGACAGCACGGCTCCAACCCCAGCCTCGGACGCATCCACCTCCACTATGAACGCTAAAGAGGGGTCCGGATGCGCCAACACGGGCTCATTGGTGAACAGCTCTTTCAGACGACTGAAAGCTCTGCCCGCCTCTGCTGACCAGCGCAAGCGCACCGGTCCTCCCTTCAGCAGTGAGGTGATGGGAGCAGCCACCTGACCAAAACCCCGGATAAACCTCCGGTAGTAATTGGCAAACCCTAAAAACTGCTGCACTTCTTTCACGTCGGCCAATTACGCACGGCTGTAACGCGATCATCCTCCATCACCACCCCGGAGGTGGAAATACGATACCCCAGGAAGGATACGGACTGTTTGAAAAACTCACATTTCTCCGCCTTGCAATACAGGTCATGCTCCAGTAGTCGCCCAAGTACCTTACGCACCAGAGACACATGCTCCGCGCGTGTGGCAGAATAGATCAAGATGTCATCAATGTACACTACCACTCCCTGCCCGAGCAGGTCTCGGAGAATCTCATCTACGAAGGATTGGAAAACGGCTGGAGCATTCTTCAACCCGTATGGCATGACGCAGTACTCATAATGACCAGAAGTAGTACTAAATGCGGTCTTCCACTCATCTCCTCCCCGGATACGTACCAGATTATACGCGCTCCTCAGGTCCAGTTTTGTGAAGAATCGCGCCCCGTGAAATGATTCCATTGCCGTAGCGATGAGAGGTAGTGGGTAACTAAACCCCACTGTGATGGAATTTAGACCTCTATAATCAATACACGGACGCAGACCTCCATCCTTCTTCTTCACAAAAAAGAAGCTTGAGGAGACGGGTGATATGGAGGGCTGAATGTACCCCTGTCCCAGCGATTCGGAAAAATATGTTTCCATCGCAACTGTCTCCTCCTGGGACAATGGATACACGTGACTCCTAGGAAGTGCAGCTTTTTCCAGAAGGTTTATCGCGCAGTCCTCTCGAAGATGAGGTGGTAATTGGGTCGCCTTCCCTTTACTGAAGGCGATAGCCAAATCGGCATATTCAGAGGGAATGCGCACGGTGGAAACTTGGTCTGGACTCTCCACCGTAGTCGCACCAACGGCAACTCCTATACACCTACCTGAACACTCCTCTGACCACCCCTTAAGAGCCCCCTGTCGCCAGAAAATCACCGGGTTGTGTTGAGCTAACCAGGGAACCCCCAACACCACTGGAAACACAGGTGAATCTATAAGGAACAGGCTAATCTGCTCCTTATGATCACCCTGCGTTACCATGTCCAGCGGCACCGTAGCCTCCCTAATTACTCCTGACCCTAATGGTCGGCTATCTAAGGAGTGCACGGGGAAAGGTCGATCTAACGACCCCAGGGGAATCCCTAGCCTTAACGCAAGCCCGCGATCCATAAAATTCCCCGCTGCGCCTGAATCGACTAGCGCCTTATGCTGTAGAGAGGGGGAAAAACCAGGGAAAGAAATCAATACAAACACATGACCGACAGGAAGCTCTGAATGAGTTTGGTGCTTACTCACCTGGGGTGATCGAGCAGTGTTCCGCCTGTCCTCCCGACTCCTAGACGAGTTCCTCCAGCACCGGTCGGACGTGTGCCCTCGTCGACCACAACTGGTGCAGGAGGACACTCCTCCTCCGGTCCCCCTTGAAGCCGTACCTCCTAATTCCATAGGGATAGGAACAGGGGGACTGGGGATTGGAAACGACAGGACCTGATCCGAACGCCCGCGAGCAGCCAACAGGTTGTCGAGACGGATAGCCAGATCGATAAGTACATCCAGAGTGAATGTGGCGTCCCGACATGCCAGCTCCCTGCGGACGTCCTCACTGAGACTACATCTAAAATGATCAATCAAGGCCCTGTCGTTCCATCCTTCTCCTGCTGCCAAAGTCCTAAACTCTAGGGCAAAATCCTGTACGCTCCTCGTCTCCTGACGCAGGTGAAACAGCCGTTCACCCGCCGCCCGACCCTCGGGTGGATGGTCAAAAACAGCTCGGAATCGGCGGGTGAACTCTGGGTAATTATCCTTAGCCGAGTCCGGACCATTCCACACTGCGTTGGCCCACTCGAGGGCTCGCCCAGTCAAACAGGAGACGAGGGCGCACACGCTCTCCTCTCCAGAGGGAGCAGGACGCACGGTAGCCAGGTATAGATCCAGCTGAAGGAGGAAACCCTGGCACCCAGCCGCCGATCCGTCAAACTCCCGTGGGAGTGTCAGCCGAAGAGCCCCAGAGCCAGATGTGGTCGCAGAAACAGGAGGTGCTGGAGAAGGGGTTGCTAAAGATGAGGTGGGGAGGCCACTCTTCTCCCATCGATCCATTTTCTCCATCATTTGGTCCATAGCAGAACCATTCCGGTGAATCAGGCTGGTATGATGGAGGACCCTCTCCTCCATCGATGGGAGAGGAGACGCTGCTGCTCCTGCTGATTCCATGGTGGTGCGGGATTCTGTCACGTCTAATCAAGGTGGGTGGAATCAGGCGCAGAGAGCAGAATGCGATCTTGAAGTTTATTCTCCGGTAGACAAACAAACACAGTCAACCCAAACAATCACAGGGTGAAATTATCCAACATAGGATAACAAACAAACCGGAGAATAAGAAAACACGAAAACCACGACAGACGAAAATGAATGACAAAATAAACAATCCCGCACAAAACAAGGGTGGGACAACCTACATTAAATACAGACACTAATTAACTAAACAACACACAGGTGAAACCAATCAGACAAAACCAACAGATACACGAAAAGGGATCGGTAGTGGCTAGTAGGACGGTGACGACGAACGCCGAGCACCGCCCGAACGGGCAGGAGAGCAAACCTCGGCGGAAGTCGTGACATTTGAGTTGTCTTGGGTATGTCTGTATCAGCTTTGAGTTGTCTTGGGTATGTCTGTATCAGCTTTGAGTGGTCTTGGGTATGTCTGTATCAGCTTTGAGTTGTCTTGGCTATGTCTGTATCAGCTTTGAGTCGTCTTTGGTAAATCTGTATCAGCTTTGAGTTGTCTTGGGTATGTCTGTATCAGCTTTGAGTGGTCTTGGGTATGTCTGTATCAGCTTTGAGTTGTCTTGGCTATGTCTGTATCAGCTTTGAGTCGTATTGGCTATGTCTGTATCAGCTTTGAGTCGTCTTGGGTACGTCTGTATCAGCTTTGAGTCGTCTTGGGTACGTCTGTATCAGCTTTGAGTCGTCTTTGGTAAATCTGTATCAGCTTTGAGTCGTCTTGGGTATGTCTGTATCAGCTTTGAGTTGTCTTGGGTATGTCTGTATCAGCTTTGAGTCGTCTTGGGTAAATCTGTATCAGCTTTGCACATCTGCATTTGCAGATTTTCTGTCATTCTTCCCTGCAGATTTTCTCAAGCTCTGTTAAATTACTGTAGTTGGGGAGCGGCCGTGAACAGCTTTGGCTGGGCCACTCAAGGATTTTCACATTCTAGTTCTGAAGCCATTCCAGCATTGCTTTGACTGTATGCTTGGGGTCATTTTCCTAAAGGAACGCAAATCTTCGCCCCAGTCTAATGTCGTTTGTACTCTGAAGCAGGTTCTCATCAAGGATTTGCCTGTATTTGGCTCCATGCATTGATCCCTCTATCTTTACCAGTCTTCCAGTCCCTGCTGCTGAAAGTAATCCCCATCGCATGATGCTGCCACTACCATGCTTCACGGTAGGGATGGTGTTATACAAGTGATGATCTGTGCCTGGTTTTTAACAGACCGTTGCACTCTGCATTCAATTTTTGTCTCAACAGCTAACAGAATCTTTTGCCTTATGATTTCAGAGTCTTTCACGTGCTGCCATGTGCCTTTTTCTCAGGATTGTCTTCCGTCTAGCCACTCTCCCATAAAGCCCAGATTGGTGAAGTGCTGTAGAGACTGTAGTCCTTTTGGCAGGTTCTTCCATATCAGCCAAGAGTAGTCAGTTCTTGCCCGGTTGCTCAGTTTGTTGGGAGGGACAGCTCTAGGCAGTCTGGGTAGTGCTATATCTTTTCAATTTTCTGATGATGGAGACCACTGGGCTTTTGGAAACTTTCAACACTCTAGAAATATTTTTTTTTACTCTTCCCCAAATATATGCCTCATCACAATTATATCTCAGAGATCTACAGACAGTTCCTTGGACTTCATGGTATCGTTTCTGCTCTGACATGGACTGTCAACTGAGGACCTTATATAGACAGGTGTTTCTTTCTAAAACATGTCCAAACAGCTGAATTGGCCACAAATGGACTCCAATGAGGTAATTGGATGGACCTGAGATCAATTTCGAGTGTCATAGCAAATGTGTGTGAATACTTTCACTGTAATTACCTTACTGTGATTGTTTCCAGTTAAATTGGTCAAAAAAACAAAAATAGCTTTTCTCAATTTCTCAAGCAAGAAGTTTGCTTTGACTGTCTGGTAGTGGTTTGATTGGGTAGGGGGAAAATAAAAATGAGCTGTTATCGGCAGAGAGGTTTCCCAGCTCGCACATAACATTCTGAGAAACATATTTTTCTTAGTGCTTGGTGAGAGTGTGATTCTTATATGGTTATTCAGCATACAGCCTTCCCACAACGCCCTGGGAATGGTGCAGGATAGATTATTGGCTTTGGAACATTCTCAACACATTTAAGGAACATAAAATAACATTATTGATTACTTTAACATAACTTTTCATAAAAGTTCAAACATGGTTGCATTTAATTACATTTTCGGTAATGTTCTAGGAATGTCCTCCGACTGGTGTGACAATGGGAATGTTCTCAAATAGTTCCGAAAACATAACGTTTCCTACAGGTTTCCTCATAGTTCTATTTAAAGTAATGGTCTCACAACATTATGAGAACGTTAACAAACGTCATTCTTTGGAAATTTCAGTACTTCAGCATAATCCTCTCTGCAGGTTTGCCCATGGTTATATTTAAAGGCATGTTGTCAGAACATTAAGAAATCATTAACTTAGTAACCTGGGGCACCATGGGAAAAGTTTCTTTAATGAGTTACAGATCGATATTATTGACAAATTTGTAATAGGCAAACTCAACCCTTAGTCTCGCTGCCAACATTCCCACCACATCCACAGACCCCTGTCCCCGAATGCTGTTCTTTCGGGTCTTCCATATCGCAAATTTTGCTACCCCTAACACCAAATTAAGCAACACAACTACACCCTTTTGACTGAACCTGTACTTTGGGCCAAATATATACAGTTGGGAAGAGAAAACCTCTCCCAATGTTGAGAACCAATCAGTGATCAGTTCAATCATCCCAACCAACCTGGGACACAGTAAAAACAGATGTGCCAGAGATTCAGACTCAGCACAGAATGGACACCCCTCCCCAACAGTAGGATCCAGGTGTACCAGATGCATATTGTTGGCTATAGCTCCATGTATTATCCTCCATTGGAGGTCAGCTGTCCTCTTATCAATAGGCAGTTTATATAATGATCGCCAACAGCCTTTTGGAGAGGCACCTGGACCAAGCACATCGTCGATTTTACCCCTTCCAGGGAAGAGGCATGGGACACCTTTACACATATTCTGTACATGGCCTTCTTTCCCACCTCCTTGAACACCCCCAGCTCCGGGGTATCGAAGGAAAGCAGCGTCCCCGCGTCCTCTTCAAATGCCCCCATCGCAGCACTAACAATCAATGCAGGGAACACATAATCCAGACCCTCCTTCCACCGATCAGAATTGGAAGTGTCAGTCACATACTGCAGATGAAGCACTGGCAAGGAATCGCAGACCTCATCGACGACCTTCCTCAGTAGGCGAGATGATCGGATCCCCGCTCTTTCTCCCAGCTCCTCCAATCTGCTCCTGCTCTGCATCAGATGACCCAGCTTGGTACACCCCACGCCTAACAGGCATGAACGTAGGCTAGCTGAACCCAGAACACGGGACTGGATGGCAGTGTTGTGAAAAAGAGGCTCTTCAAAAAGCCACATCCCTGGTGGCGTGCAGGCCTTACGGGACTTGACAAAGACTCTCCAAGCCTGCATAACAGACTCATAAAATGGAGTCAGGCCAGTCAAATCACCCCCCTCCAGCTTTAAGAGGAAAAGATGCTTGTCTAAGCCCAAACAGCCCGCTCTCCTCATCAATATGTAGGCTGTTTCGACCCAGCTAGAACAGTCTCTGTACAACAATCTCTGGGCTGCTTGGAGCCTGAAAGCCGTGATCCTAGAGGAAATGTCCACCAGGCCTTGCCCACCCTCGTGCAGTGGCAGGTACAGGGCTGCAGCTTTAATCCAGTGTTGCCCAGACCAGAAGAAATTGACAAGGGTCCTCTGAAGCTCTTGTATCAGACCCTTTGGTGGCTGTAAAATCATTCGTCTGTGCCACAGGGTAGAAGCAGCAAGATTATTAGCTACCAGGACCCGTCCCCTATAAGACAGCTGGGGCAACACCCATTTCCACCTTGACAGTCTGGCACACACTTTCTCCACTACACCCTCCCAGTTCTTTTTCTGAAAGACATCGGAGCCTAGAAAAAACCCCAAAGTCTTCATTCCATCTCTGCCCCACTGAAGCCCCCCTGGTAACCGTGGAGTGGACCCCATCTGAAGCTGACCTGCCCACAGCGCTTCACTCTTTCCCCAATTGACTCTAGCTGAGGAGGCCCCCTCATACACCTTTAAAGTGTTTGAGAGAACCTTAACATCCTCACCCCCTGTAATAAAAACTATCATGTCATCTGCATACGCAGACAGTGCTATCGTGGGACCCTTCATTACACCTGGCACAGAGAAACCAGTAAGCTTCGCTCTTAAAAAACAAAGCATTGGTTCAATTGCCAGACTATATAACTGCCCTAAAATTGGGCATCCCTGCCTGATGCCCCTTTCGACAGGGATGGGGCAACTTAAACCACCACCCACCTTCACCATACACGAGGCTCCAGCATACAGTAAATTCACCCAAGACAGAAAAACATCCCCAAACCCAAAGGCTTTCATCATTTTAAACAAGTACTGGTGGTCCACACGATCAAAAGCCTTCTCCTGATCCAACGAAAGTAAACCCACATTTACATCAGACAGTTTACAAATGTCTAAAACATCTCTTATCAGAAACAAGTTGTCAACAATAGAGCGATCAGGTACACAGTAGGACTGGTCCTTGTGGATCAACAACCCCAGATACTCTTTCAACCTGTTTGAGAGACATTTAGAAACAATTTTATATTCTGCGCACAGCAAAGCAACAGGTCTCCAATTTTTTATGAGAGCCAAATCCCCCTTTTTTGGCAACAGTGAAAGCACTGCACGTTGACAGGATACAGGAAGAGAACCCTCATGAAAAGATTCACACAGCACTTCATAAAAATCCTCCCCAACAGACCCCCAAAAGTGCTTATAAAACTCAGATGGTAAACCATCAATGCCAGGGGCTCGGCCTGTTGAGAGCTGCATAACTGCTGTGGACAGCTCCTGCAGTCTAATGTCAGCGTCCAATGCGACTCTCTGCTCAGGTCCCAATTTAGGAAGACCATGTAACAACTGTTCAGTACACACAGAGTCACAATCCTCCTCCTTATAAAGGGACGAGTAGAAATCCACGGCATGTTGACGCATTTCAATATCATTCGTGGTCACCTTCCCATCAGGGAGACGAAGGCAGACCATCTGTTTACGTTGCAATGTCGACTGTCCTAGGTTTTTAAAAAAGCACTAGGAGCATCCATATCCTTGAGGGAAGCGAAACGAGACCTAATCAAGGCACCCTTCACTCTTTCATGCAGAAACGACCTCAGTTCATGTCTCTTGTCCTGTAAGTTCATGACTAGTCCAGGGTCGTTCTGAGTGAGCAGCTTCAATTCAATAGATTTGATGTCCTGTTCAAGGGCCTTGATAGTCTCTTTAAATTCAGTTTGAGACAGAGCAGTATACTGTTGACAAAAAACTCGTATTTGGGCCTTCCCAACCTCCCACCATTGTCTCAAGGACTCAAAATTCCCTTTTATACCCCTCCATTTTTCCCAAAACAACAAAAACCTGTCACAAAACATGACATCATGTAACAATTTAACATTAAAATACCAGTAAGGTGATGACCTTCGTGGACAGGACAAGTGAATATCAACAGTAACCATATGATGATCAGAGAAACCCACAGGAGTAATGGCACACTTTCCAACCCTACTACAGTATTTCTCAGATACATACAACCTATCTAACCGTGCTGCACTGACACGACCTTCATTAATTTTTAGCCATGTGTACTGCCTAACTTTGGCATTCCTTACTCTCCACACATCAGAAAGCTCAAACTCAGTTAATAGGCCAGACAGGCAAGTGGCTGACCGCAGGTGAGGTTCTTCAGCGGTGCGATCAACAGTAAAATCCACTGTACAGTTCTAGTCACCCCCTAAAACCATACACCCCTCTTGGTCACACTGTCTTAACGTTTCCTTTAGTTGATCAAATACAGCAATACGCTCTGTAGCCTCATTAGGAGCATAAACATAAAAAATAAAAAAAATAAAAACATAACATCCACCTTGACCAATAAAACCCGACCCTTGACAATATCTGTTGTAGATACCACAGTCACCCCTAAGCCTGAGGAAAACAAGATTGCCACCCCAGCACTGAAATTAGTACCATGACTGAGTACATGCTGCCCCTCCCACCACATACCCCAGTCAACCTCATTTTCCTCATCACTATGTGTCTCCTGTAGAAAAACTACATTAAGCCTTTTCTGTTTTATTACTTCTAATACCCAAGCCCTCTTATTCCTGTCCCTTCCCCCATTAATATTGAGAGAACCTACCCTTAGTACCTCCATGTAGAAAAGAGAAAAGAAAAGCAGAAGAAACCACAGAGAAACCAACGAGAATAAAGACACCCTATGAAGCATGATCATCATCATTATTTTTTTTCTTCTCTTAACCTGAACACGTTTCCCACCACCTTTTGCTGCTGCAACAGCAGTAATAAATTTCCTCAAGCGAAACCGCTTCTTCTCACTCAGCTGGTCTAACCCCACCGTCTTCTGTAACCTCACAGCTGACCTCACAAACTTATCAACATCAAAATAATCTGCCAATTTGACAGATTTCCCAAAAGTCTGATCCAAAAACTCATTTACCTCCTCTAGATCATAAACTGAGTCCTCACCAGCAGCTGTCATATCTAAAGAGATATCCATATCCTTCTCTTGATCCTCCTCAGCTGAGACCACAGACAACTGACTCCCCTCTACCACATCCCTTTCAACACTCCCCACTTGCACCTCATCACTCGTACCAGGCATCTCCTCCACTATCTGGGAGACTAGCCCCACCTGAACATCACTACTCATAGTGGGCATCTTCTCCACTAACTGGGAGCCTAGCTCCACATGAACCCCAGCACTCATAGTGGGCATCTCCTCCACTACCTGGGAGCCTAGCTCCACATGAAAACCCTCCTGTACCTCATTACTCGTAGTGGTCATCTCCTCCACTACCTGGGAGCCTAGCTCCACATTAAAACCCTCCTGTACCTCATTACTCATAGTGGGCATCTCCTCCACTACCTGGGAGACTAGCTCCACATGAACCCCCTCCTGTACTCCGTTACTCACATTGGGCATCTCCTCCACTACCTGGGAGCTTAGCTCCACATGAACCCCCTCCTTTACCCCAGCACTCGTACTAGGCACCTGCTCACCAGTCTGAGGAACTGGCTCTTCAGATACATCCTTACCTTCTACAACAATACTTTTCTGTAGCATAACATTTCCCTCTAATACAAGTTGCAACCCCGTGCCCTCAACACGGATAACTTGTTCCTCAGCAACATGTGCTTTTGGCTGCTCTACCGCTGTCGGCCCACCTCTCTCTACATCAGAGGGCCCTGGCGTTACGATGACCGCCTGCGCCCCTCCCTCGGCCTTCTCCCTTTTCGGGCAAGCATGTCGTTTATGACCAACATCTCCACACTCAAAACACCGTTGACTACCCGTACTAGCATAAGCCATATACAGTCTATTATCATACTTGATTTTAAACGATAACTCTAAAGTTTGCTCCGGTGAGTCCAAAAACCTGTCGCCGAAATGACATTACCTGTTTCAACGCTGGGTGTTAACAACCCAACGGGAAAACCTTAATTGAACTGGCGAACTTGAAAAGAATAACCGCTTGGTCCTTCTTGAATTCACCTTCCTAGATACAGTACTCAATCATAACATTGATTGTTAAGAGGTTCCCTTTGTCCTCTTCCTCGTGTTGCATTTCGTGGTCACGACTAGTCATAAACCTTGGCTGCAGCGCATGGTAAACTTAGTCTGCGATGTAAATTGTTAACTTGCATGTTTTATACCCCAGGGTAGAAAGGGGCATTCCCGTCTTTATGACACCCTCTCTGGGTTCCCTGGGGCGTGGCTAGTTACAAGGCAAGGTAATAACATAACAAAATCGACATTCATTTTCATACTCCATCTATCATTGTTACCAACATTTTGGCTGATGGAATATAATGTCCCAAAGTCCATTTATTGCATGTTACAGTTCTGAGGTAGATTCTCCATAAGGCCCACACGGGCATTCCAGTCCCAAACCCTAAAGGAAAAAGGATTTGTCTGCAGCCTTAAGATTTACAATGGGCGTGAGGTGTCATAACCCCCCCATCAATCCCTCTGTACCTCCCCCCTCTGCGGGAGGGAGAGATGTCTCTGTAGAACCGTGATCCACTGTAACCTGATCCTCACAGGCCAGTAATGACAAAACGTTCCCGGAATGTTTCAATAAGACTTCCCCGGGGCCACACTGCCGGCCCTCCAGGACATCTACAGCACCCGGGGCCACACTGCCTGCCCTCCAGGACATCTACAGCACCCGGGGCCACACTGCCTGCCCTCCAGGACATCTACAGCACCCGGGGCCACACTGCCTGCCCTCCAGGACATCTACAGCACCCGGGGCCACACTGCCTGCCCTCCAGGACATCTACAGCACCCGGGGCCACACTGCCGGCCCTCCAGGACATCTACAGCACCCGGGGCCACACTGCCGGCCCTCCAGGACATCTACAGCACCCGGGGCCACACTGCCTGCCCTCCAGGACATCTACAGCACCCGGGGCCACACTGCCTGCCCTCCAGGACATCTACAGCACCCGGGGTCACAATGCCTGCCCTCCAGGACATCTACAGCACCCGGGGCCACACTGCCTGCCCTCCAGGACATCTACAGCACCCGGTGTCACACTGCCTACCCTCCAGGACATCTACAGCACCCGGGGTCACACTGCCTGCCCTCCAGGACATCTACAGCACCCGGGGTCACACTGCCTGCCCTCCAGGACATCTACAGCACCCGGGGCCACACTGCCTGCCCTCCAGGATATCTACAGCACCCGGGGCCACACTGCCTGCCCTTCAGGACATCTACAGCACCCGGGGCCACACTGCCTGCCCTCCAGGACATCTACAGCACCCGGGGCCACACTGCCTGCCCTCCAGGACATCTACAGCACCCGGGGCCACACTGCCTGCCCTCCAGGACATCTACAGCACCCGGGGCCACACTGCCTGCCCTCCAGGATATCTACAGCACCCGGGGCCACACTGCCTGCCCTTCAGGACATCTACAGCACCCGGTGTCACACTGCCTGCCCTCCAGGACATCTACAGCACCCGGGGCCACATTGCCTGCCCTCCAGGACATCTACAGCACCCGGTGTTACAGGAAGGCCAAGAAGATCCTCAAGGACCTCAGCCACCCGAGCCACGGCCTGTTCACCCCGCTATCGTCCAGAAGGCGAGGTCAGTACAGGTGCATCAAAGATTGTACCGAGAGACTGAAAAACAGCTTCTATCTCAAGGCAATCAGACTGTTAAATAGCCATCACTAGCTGGCCTCCACCCAGTATCCTACCCTGAACTTAGTCACTTTCACTAGCTGGCCTCCACCCAGTGCCCTGCCCTGAACTTAGTCACTGTCACTAGCCGGTGTCCACCCAGTGCCCTGCCCTGAACTTAGTCACTTTCACTAGCAGGCCTCCACCCAGTATCCTGCCCTGAACGTAGTCACTGTCACTAGCTGGCCTCCACCCAGTACCCTGCCCTGAACTTAGTCACTGTCACTAGCTGGCCTCCACCCAGTACCCTGCCCTGAACTTAGTCACTGTCACTAGCTGGCCTCCACCCAGTACCCTGCCCTGAACTTAGTCACTGTCACTAGCTGGCCTCCACCCAGTACCCTGCCCTGAACTTAGTCACTGTCACTAGCTGGCCTCCACCCAGTACCCTGCCCTGAACTTAGTCACTGTCACTAGCTGGCCTCCACCCAGTACACTGCCCTGAACTTAGTCACTGTCACTAGCTGGCCTCCACCCAGTACACTGCCCTGAACTTAGTCACTGCCACTAGCTGGCCTCCACCCAGTACCCTGCCCTGAACTTAGTCACTGCCACTAGCTGGCCTCCACCCAGTACCCTGCCCTGAACTTAGTCACTGCCACTAGCTGGCCTCCACCCAGTACCCTGCCCTGAACTTAGTCACTGCCACTAGCTGGCCTCCACCCAGTACACTGCCCTGAACTTAGTCACTGTCACTAGCTGGCCTCCACCCAGTACACTGCCCTGAACTTAGTCACTGCCACTAGCTGGCCTCCACCCAGTACACTGCCCTGAACTTAGTCACTGCCACTAGCTGGCCTCCACCCAGTACACTGCCCTGAACTTAGTCACTGTCACTAGCTGGCCTCCACCCAGTACACTGCCCTGA
Organism: Oncorhynchus kisutch; assembly: GCF_002021735.2. Lineage (NCBI taxonomy): Eukaryota > Metazoa > Chordata > Actinopteri > Salmoniformes > Salmonidae > Oncorhynchus > Oncorhynchus kisutch. The sequence goes on along the minus strand of NC_034175.2, from coordinate 57,203,813 downwards.
ACTTAGTCACTGCCACTAGCTGGCCTCCACCCAGTACACTGCCCTGAACTTAGTCACTGCCACTAGCTGGCCTCCACCCAGTATCCTGCCCTGAACTTAGTCACTGCCACTAGCTGGCCTCCACCCAGTACCCTGCCCTGAACTTAGTCACTGCCACTAGCTGGCCTCCACCTGGTTACTCAACCCTGCACCTTAGAGGCAGCTGCTGTATGTACATAGACATGGTACACTGGTCACTTTTTAATAATGTTTACATACTGTTTTACCCACTTCATATGTTTCATATGTATGTCAAGGCCATTTTATTCAACTATTGCTGTACATATACTATTCTATGATCCTACGTATTCTTCAGATATACTA